>NC_056739.1:1822267841-1822357841 GCF_019279795.1 Protopterus annectens
CAGTGAATAACTGAGTGCAAGGTAACAAATGTCAGTAGTTAATCTGGTAAAAGAGTGCTCACCTTTAGTGTTAAGGTCATGTATACCCTGAAATTAGGACAATAAAAGCAGAGTGCTTACTTTTTGCTGGAGTAAATTATGTCCTGGAATTAAAGGAAATAAAAACTGAATGTGCACTTTTTATTGGCCTGATAGTTGTGGGAGAGTTTATCTGTGGGAATTGACTGGGAGATGCTTGGCTAAAGTGGCTTTGCAGTTTAGCATGTATCAGTTGGAGACATAGTGCACATTGCCAAAAAAAGAACCAAGAAACTTCCAAGAGGTGCTCAACAAATCTAAACATCCAAGTCAGCACCTCCATGAATATGGGTCCACACAGTGTGTTGAAACTCAAACAAAATGCCTTTAATAACAGTGCTTGTAATATATAAAAAACTGTCCAGGTACAAACAACAATCAAATGGTAAAATAATTGTAACAGTTAAGGCAGTTAATCGATTGTGGAGGTGCTGTTTTGGATGATATAGTGCAGGTTGTTCCTCTTCTGGTTAGCTTTCTTGTCAGATCATTTCAGGTTATTTTCATAGCAGAGGACATGGGTTTGTCTGTTAAAGTGTTTAGCAGCTATACTTCTTGTGCTGTGATACCTTGCTTGGTGCAACTAGTCTTTAGCTAGATGAAATGAGGATGTGCAATGAACTCCAACTTTGTCTTCCTCCTTATTGGATAATGTGCAGGAATATTCATCTTATGAAAGCTCAGCAGAATTAAACACCTAGTTCTGCAAATGTTATCTGTGACTTAATTTGAAAAATAGATAACAGCAAATCAGAAATGTCTTCCAAAGCCACGCCTGGGTGAGTCCCGCAGAAATATGAATGCTGCTTCTTCATCTCCGACAAAGAGCAGCAGGTCGATATTGTAACCCTGCACCCCCTCAAAAAAAATCAATAAAAAAAGTCAAGCGGGCCCTGGAGATTACTTAAGATTATATGAAAACACATAGGGCACAAGGGAATGGTTAGAACCTCCACCTTTCTTTCTTTATGCCCATTAAATGTATAAGATCCACTCTTAAGCCTACAGAGAATTTAGGTATTTGTGCAACTAAAGATCCTTTATAACATGGTTTCAATTTAGCATGAGAACCTGGCAAATCTATTCTATTTATTTAAGAACGATGACCAAGACATTAAACCATATTCAAATCAAACCATGTGCATGTTATTTGAAATTTCTGCCAAAAGAAGTAAACTGATAACTATCTATTAATTTATTTATTCTTTCTCTGCAGCCTAACAAACCAAAGTTAAATAAACCAAAGAAAACAAAGAGCAAAATTAAAGATTAAAGCTAAATAAGGTCCTTGGCCTTATTTGATTTTTTTTCATTCTTTAACTTAATAATATGATCATAATTAGGGAAAATATAGTCAATTTTTGTTTTGTGGGTTTTTCCAAAGTGTGGGAAAAAAAGCAAGAGCTATGATAAATGCCTTTCACTATCTCTCTAACTCAATTATACCTTCCTAGTTAGGAGGTTGGCATAATAGTTAAGGTGTTTATCTTACAGACCCAAGGTGCAGGATTTGATTAAATTGGCTAAGTTTAAAATGGCTCACAAGGGCAGTTAGCCTAGTTGTAATCTATGAACCTATTGTTGGTTGTACCCTGCCTGAATATTGCAGATCTCTGTCTGCATTTAATTTTGAACTGAAGTTAAGATTTGGTTACTTCTATTTTCCATCTTATTCTTGTATTAGATTTCTTTTGTTTTAAGTTTTCTCTTCTGTTGGAGTTTTAAGAGGTCTTGTCTAGGGTCAGTTAGAAAAGTTAGGAAAAAAGTCATTTGCAAACAGTGAATAACATCAACTAATTAATGGTAGGAGCTGAGAAATAGCATTCCTCATTTAACTAAAAATATCTCTGTTTAGCTGGAGTGCTTGTTTGTACCCTGCCTGAATATTGCTGATCTCTGTATGCATTTTATTTTTCCCCTCCACCCGCTCAACTGTTGCTGTATTCTTAAACTTGGTGGATTTTGAGTTGCCCGCTCCTACTATAAATCTGATTTTGGACACTCATTTCAGTCCCATCCCATCAGCTAATTCTACTGAATACAGAGAGATCATTTGGGAACTCTCACCCCCTTAGTTTCTTGGGATCAGGAGGTTACTAGGCTAATGGCCCTGGGGCCTTTACAAGTTTAGTCAAGAGTTTATCCCCAAAAAAGAAACCTCAGTCAGCATCTGTCACCCCTGTCAATGAGGGATAAAGGTGGAACCCAGGGGACAAATTTATGGTTTCCCATCCACTTATCAAGATTGCGTTTGAAGAGGTCAGTGAGGTACTCTATTTGACATGCATGGGAAATGTATTCCAGAGACCGGGCAGCCTCTGGAAGACAAACCTGTCTCTCCAGCAGGTTTTGTTGATGTTGCATATTAGATTTAGGCCTATTGAGTGGTTAATGCATGAGGAGTTAGACTTATGGATATGGAGCATCTCTAGTAGGGCAGGGTCCGATATTGCCTTGTAGGCGAGACATAAATCACCTCTGAGCCATTTGTATGATACCAAGTAGAGTGATAGCGATTTAAGCTTGTCCACATACGATAGGTGTTAGAGACCATGGATTCTCTTTGTGAGGTATTTCTGTGGCCTTTCCAGTTGGTGCAGGTGTTTGGAGAGGTACATACCAAACGGGGCATTATACTCAATTACAGGTCTAATAAGAGAGGAGTACAGAGAGGTAATAACCTCCTTTTCTCTTATGCAATCCCTTTACTTATAAGATGAATGAAATAAAAGGCTTTTCTGACCACCACCACCACCACACGATGGTCAAATGTGAGATTGTTGTCAACCTGAGTACCCAGGTCTCTCACCACAGGTTGTGTACTGAGGGGGTTGCCATTGATGTGGTAATCAGTAGAGGCCGTGTTTTTGCTGAATGGAATGATAATACATTGTTTTGTGTTTAATTTAAGCACATGACTTTGGCAGCAGTTAATTTGAGCTGTGAAACCCTCTTGCAGAATGTTAACATCAATTGGGGAGTCAGTGACAGCACCCATCTTACAGTCATCTGCAAACTTGGTCAGTCCAGGCCCTTTGTCTTTGCCTGGACATCTGAGAAGTATATGCCGAACAGTACGGGTCCCAGGACAGATTCCTGGAGAACACCACTAGTGACAGGTCTGCTGTCGGTGGTGGCAGTGCCTGTTTTGACCTTATGGGTCCTATATGTGAGCCAGTTAGCCACCTATCTGACTAGATAGGGATTAACACCAAGTTGTGTTAGCTTTTTGATGATGCTCAAGTGAGGGATTGTGTCAAAGGTCTTGGCCAAGTCAAGGTAAGCTGTATGTACTGACTTTCCCTCATCCAGGGCCTTGGTAACAGTCTCATAGAAGTCAACTAGGTTCAATAGGCAAGATCTGCCCCTGACAAATCTGAATTGGGCAGGGTCGAGTGCTTGGAGATAGCCTATGTCCTTATTTATGAGATCCATAACAATACACTCCATGACTTTACAAATCAGACTTGTCAAGCTGATGGGGTGATAGTTTCCCAGGTCAGTAGTGGCACCACCTTTATGCAAAGGTATGACAGTGGCAGTTCTCCACTCTGCTGGAATGAAGCCTGTAGTTTAGCCTGTGGTTGAATAGGGTGCTCAGCGGCGAAGCTGGTTCTTGCTGGAGATGGTGCAGAATACAGCCTGGGATACTATCAGGTCCCATGGAAGCTGTGTTCTTTGCCTTGGATAGGGCCTTTAACACTTGATCTACAGAGATGTGAGGTGTGGGACAAGTATCATGTATGTGAACTGTGCCTTTGGGGGGGTGATAAGGCAGTAAAGTGTGTGCTGAACCTATCAGCCAGCAGGTTGGCTAAGTCAGCAGATCAGTGTAAGTGGTACCATTAATTATTAGTTCAGAACAAACTTGGGCTTTGCCACAGAGGTTCCTAACATAACTGAAGAAGGACTTTTGGTTTCCCTTTTTTTTTGGAGGCTAATTTCAACTTATAAGTGGCTTTGGAGGTTTTCACCAGTGATCTAATTAGCTTGTTGAGGCAGAGGAGTGAGTTTTTCTGATTTGGAATTTGTTCCTTTTTTACCCTTGGACAACAGTTTCTTCCTTTTGTTGTAAAGCCTGTTGATAGAGTATGTCCACCAGACAGGTTTGTGTTTCCTTGAGGAGAAGATTTTAGTTCTGTTGGGTATGGCTGAGTCTATGCAGTTGTACAGGTGCTAGTATACTGCACTAGAGTACTGTTCAGTGTAGTTGTCTGCATCATCTGAAGGGGGGAGGTAGTATGAAGTGGCTGATACCCTCTTATAGGAGGTTGTAGTCAGCTTTTGAGAAGTTTTTTAGACTGGTTATGGCTGAGGAGGGGTTGGGTGGGATAGAAACTTTGAATGAGACAGACCAATGATCTGATCTCACCAGGGAAGAATATACTATGGGAGTAGTGCAGTGGTCACCCATGATGGTAAGAACCAAGTCCAGTATGTTGTCTCCCCCTTGTGGGGGGATAACACCAGATGATCTAGTGTGTTAGAACTGATGAAGTCAGGGAATCAATGGGTGAGTGCATTAATGCAGGAATAGTTCACCCAGTCTATGGTGGGGTAGTTGAAGTCACCAAGGATCAGGGTGTTAGCGGGTACTTTGATGGAGTCAAGTAGGTCCAGGTAGGAGGAGTGGGTGTCCTGTGACATGGAGGGAGGTCTATAGCTGGCTATAACTTGGATGGGTATCTTGCCAACTGTCAGTTGCACCTGGAGTAATTCCAGTGTGTCATATTGGTAAACCAATCTGGAGCTGTGCCTGTCCTTAATGAAGATAGAGACAGCACCATCCTTAGTCTTCCTGACATCATTTTTGGGGTCAGAAAGTGTGGAATGAGGTATTGCCTGATAAGGCAAAGGTGCTCTCTGCAGCCCTGAACCAAGTTTCCGTGACTGCACAGACATCGGCATCTTCCAGCATGAGGAGAGCATCCAGTGAGTGCATTTTCAGATTAAGGCTCCTAGAGTTGAGCAGCATGACCTTCAATTTGCTTTTTGACAGATCTTTTATGTTAAGAGATTTGTCTTTGGGATATGACCTTAAAAAGGCACAATGGGGGTGGCAAGAGCTTTGGCCAAGATCCATTACCCTGGGGGTGACAGGTGGAGGCCATTGGCAAAGCATTGTGGCCTGTCAACCATGTCATCCCAGGCAGACAGATATTGGATCACCTTAGAAAGACACCAGAAACTAAGCCAATTGTTGAAGTCAAACATTTTTTGTTAGTATTGTGGTATCATTCTTGGTGAAGGTAGGATGTTGCTTAGGAGTAGAGTCATACCTACCTGGAGCACATAGTCTGAAAGCTCAATCATGTCTCTCTTCATATAGTCCATGGAGGTACATCTCAAGTCATTCACACCAACATGGACAATGACAGAGTCATACTTGTACCTGTTGTGGAGAGACTTGAGTGCATGAGTGATGTGGTGGATTCTAGCTCCTGACAAACAGCTAACTGTGACCTTCTCCTTATTGAGCCTGGTGAGAGGGACATCGTCAGTGTGCCTCACAATTGAGTTACCAATGACTAGTGTGCTTGGTTTATTATTATGTCTTGTGGGCTTAGGTGGTTTATTATTTTGCCTTATAAGCTGTGTTTGTGAGACACTGGTGTGTTGTCTGCTGAGTGTGATGTGTTTGGTGTTGTGTGTGGAATGTTTGTGAGTGTGTTTTGAAGGTCTCTGCTGTTTAGATAAGTTTTTATTGAGGACCTTTGCATAGGTGTGTATGTGTGTGTGTGTGTGTGTGTGTGTGTGTGTGTGTGTGTGTGTGTGTGTGTGTGTGTGTGTGTGTGTGTGTGTGTGTGTGTGTGTGTGTGTGTGTGTGTGTGTGTGTGTGTGTGTGTGTGTGTGTGTGCGTGTGTGTGTGTGTGTGTGTGTGTGTGTGTGTGTGTGTGTGTTGTGCTTGGCTATGTGATGTGAGTTGTGTGGTGTTTGTGCTGACATTCTCCTCTATATCAGGATTACTGACTGTGGTGTGAGAGAGCTTGGACTCCAGGTTACTGATGTATATGCATTTCTCACAGGTGGAAGAGTTATGTGCTAATAGAAGAGGGTTGTCAGGAAACATGAGGCAGTTGCTACATTGTCTCAGTATGCCCATGTTCACCAAGCTGGCAGGAGAAAGTGATAGGAATTGTCCAGACAGTGTTCCAAATGCTTGGGCAGACTTATGGAGAGAGGGTTTTGTTAATGGTTTGTCCACAAGAGTGTAGACTACAAGAACCTTCTTAAATGTAAAGTAACTGGCCTGAAGCACAAGTGCTATGACCAAAGCATAACATGCTTAGAATGCTTAAAATGCTTAGAAGAACAGCTACATTTAATTAGGCTACTAACAAGCAGTAATAAATGCAGCAGAATAAAAGCACTTGAACAAGAGCACACAGCAAAACTAAGGTAATAAAGTATGAAGAACACAGTTACAGTAAAAGCAGCTGAATAAAGTGTACATTTTCTTAAAGCAGAGAGGGAGGAAACAGAAGATAGTTCAAGATGAGGGAATTAAGGGGGTAGGCCTGCCCAAATGCTCTCTCTCTCTCTCTACTTAGTACAGTGAGCCGATGAGATAAGACAGGGAAGAGTGTTCAAAATCAAAGAAGCTGGGGAGTAGTCCTGCCAAAATAATCTCACTGCACTATGTTGAGTGATCAAATGAGATTGGACTGGGAGCAGTGAACAAAATCAGATTTACACCAGGGGCGAGCAAATCCAAAGCCACCAAATTTAAGTCTACAAGAACACTTCGGAGGAAGGGCGGGAAAAAAAGCAGTGCAACCAGACAACAACAAAAGACAGAAACAATGCAGCAAATATATAAATAATAAAGCAAATATATAAATACAGCACAGTGCAAACTGAGCTGCAAAAAGTGTACTTATCAGTTTGGAATATCAGACGGGAAAATATTCCAACTTTGCTCACAGCCAGGAGAATTTAGCTCTCTGCGATATCAGCTCTGCACAAATTAACAGAAATGCAGTTTGTACTGGAAGTGCAACACAGAAAATGCACCTCAGGCAATGACTAAAAGCTAAGATGGGCTGGCTCAACAATTCACCACCTGAAACTAGATTCTGAGCAACCCTGAAAAACAAACAGTGCAGACAACAACAAAGGACAGAATCAATACAGCAGATATATAAATAATAAAGCAAATATATAAATACAGCACAGTGCAAAATGAGTTGCAAAATGTGAACTTACCAGTTTGGAATATCAGATGGGAAAAGATTCCAACTCTGCTCACAGCCGGGATAATTTAGCTCTCCGCTATATCAGTTCTGCACAAATTCACAGAAATGTAGTTTGTATTGGAAGTGCAACACAGAAAGTACACATCAGGCAATGACTAACAGCTAAAATAGGGTGGCCCAAAAACCCCGCCCACCTGAAACTAGCTTCAAAGCTACACTGAGAAACAAACAGTGCAGATAACACCTAAGGACAGAAACTGTACAGCAAATATATAAATAATAAAGCAAATATATAAATACAGCACAGTGCAAACTGAGTTGCAAAAAGTATACTTATCAGTTTGGAATATCAGATGGAAAATGATTCCAGCTCTGCTCACAGCCAGGAGAATTTAGCTCTCTGCTATATCAGCTCTGCACAAATTCACAGATTTAACCTTGGATTATTTTCTATTTCCTCCCTTCCCATTTAACTAAAAAAATCAACTTTACTCAGCTGCTTTTACTGTATTTTTGGTTCATTCTACTGTATTACTCTATTTTGCTTTTTGCTACCTATTCTTAAAAGTGTTCAGTTGCATTTATTCTGCTGCATTTATTACTACTTTTAGTAGTCTAATTAAATTGTAATTATTCTAAGCCTCTTAATTTTGGTTTAAAAACTTGGTCTTCATGCCAGTTGTTTTACATTAAGAAGATTTGTAGTCAACACACTTGTGGCAGGAGAGGTAGCTTGCATCCTTATAAGCTGGGGATTACTGGGTGAAGGCTAAATGTGTCTGTTATTCTAAAAGTGTCTTAGTTCTGGTTTAAGCACTTGGGCTTCGGGCCAGTTATTTTACATAAAGAAGGTTTGTGGTCTACACTCTTGTGGGAGGAGACAGTAGGCTCTGTCCTTTTTGAGCTGGGAGTTGCTGGTTGAAGGCTTATTGTGCCTTCCTATTTCAATTGTTTTTTTTTTTTGAAATTGTTGCACTTTCTTTGCTGTAGACTAGACTAGACTCAGACCTGCTGAAATTAGTTCTGTTTGTACAACTTGAGCAATAAACCAAGCCATCTTTTGTTGGAGAGGTTTCCCCTGCATGTAGGAGTGTGCAGTGAGAACTCATCTAATTGAAGGTTGCTAGAACAAGTCTTATTTTGAAAATTTTATTGGTTAATTTGTTTAAGTACGTTTGCTCTCATTTGCTACATAAGCACCACATTTATGTGGGTTTGTGGTTGTTTTAGCAAAGCTCCACAGTGTTTGCTGACCAGCTACTGCTCTGCTATATTTATCTGATCAATCCAAGGCATCTGCTGATCTCTGCAAAACTTAAGTAGAATGTTTCACTGTATATTGAACTTTGTAGCTACATTTTTACCACATCACAGCTTATTTGAACTGGGTTTTTTTTTCAGAAATAGCTGCACTTATTTTGCTGTAGCATAGACTAGACTCAGGCCTGCTGAATCTAGTTCTGTTTGTACAACTTGAACACTAAACCAGGCCACCTTTTGTTGGGGAGGGTTCTCTGCACCCTAGTGGCAAGAGTGTGCAGTTAGAACTCATCTGATTGAAGGCTGCTGGAACAGGGTTTGTTTTGAGCTTTATATTGCTTAATTTGTTTAAATCAGTTTGTTTTTGTTTACTTCATAAACACTGTGTTTGCATGGGTTTGTGCTTGTTTGCACACCAATCACTGCTGAGCAACAGTGGGCACCCTTGGTAGTTATAGACGCAAACACTTCTGCCTGCAAATTTTCCCTTTGTACTCTGCTGGTGCTCCATGGATGAGTTCTCATGATTGCCGCTCAGTGACAGGTGATACATTCAGTGAAGATCCTGAGGTACTAACACAGACCCTACCCACCAGCCCTTCATATTTTTTGTCCACTTCTCCTGTCCTCTACTTTGACTGGTCCTTCCTGTTCCCTTCCTGTTTTGTGACCACATCAACTTACCTAGCATTATGGATGGACAGTTTTCCACAGTTTCTCCAGCCAGCCTGGTCAACATGGGCATCCTGAGGCAATGTAGTTGCCTGATAGCCTGATATACACTGACAATCCACTTCTTCTAGTCTACACAAATTCATTATATGAGAGATGGATCTGTATCAAGAACCTAGAATCCAGGCTCTCTCGCTCAACAGTGAGTTCATCTGAGACTAAGCAGGTTGTCAGCATGCACACCTCACTTTCTGTACCTACCAAACCAGCAACACATAAACCTACATATGCAGAGGTCCTTACCAGAAGCTTACCTAAATATCAGAGACCTTCCAAACACAAAAACAAGCACAATTCACATAATGCATCCTCTGCAGAACATAGTACACATAATATAATCACACACCAGTGTCTCACCACTCAAGCCCCTGAGGCATAACACAAAAAAAAACATCTTAGACATAAGCGACTCAATTGTGTGACACACAGATGTCTCTCTCACTAGTGTGGATAAGAGGAAAGTCATGGTCAGTTGTCTGTCAATTGCACACACTCAAGTCCCTCAACAACAGGCACTGATATGACTCCATCATAGTCCATGTTGGTGTGAACGACTTGAGATGTACCTCACTGGACTATATGAAGAGAGACATGACTGAGCTCTCTCATTATGTGTCTCAAGCAGGTATGTCCCTAGACTTAAGCACCATTTTACCTTCACCTAGGATGATATCTCAGTACAAATAGAAAATGATTGACTTCAACAATTGGCTTAGTTTCAGGTGTTATTCAAAGGGGATCCATTATCTGTCAGCCTGGGATGAGATGGTCGACAGACCTCAATACTTTGCCAGAGATGGTCTTCATCTGTCATCCCTAGGATTGCGATTACAGGCTAAGGCTCTTGCCGCCCTCATAGTGCCTTTTGTAGGCAATGTCACAAGTACAAAATTCCCAGCTTAAAAATACCCTCTAAAAACAACCTCAAGGTTATGCTGCTAAGTGCTAGGAGTCTAAACCAGAAACTGCACTCACTGGAAGCAGTCCTCACCTTGAAAATAATGACATTTGTGCAGTCACTGAGACCTGGTTTAAGGCTGCGGCCAGCACCCCAGTTATACCAGGTTACATTTCCTTCCCCACATTCAGACCACAAACTGAAGGCATAAGAACTAAAGGAAGCGGTGTATCAATATTCATTAAAGATAAATACACATCTAAACTGGTTAAACAGCATGATTCCCTTTAATTTCTTCAGGTGCAATTGACTGTAGGTAAGACACCACTTCAGGTCATTGACAGCTGTAGAACCCCCTCCATAAATCAGGACATCCACTCATCCTACGTGGATCTACTTGAGTCAATAAAGATACAACCAAACACCCTGGTTTTGGGTGACGTTAATTACCCATCCATTGACTGGGTAAATTAAACGTGTAACTCAATTGCCTAAAAGATCCTTGACTTTGTTAATTCCAATGCCCTGGACCAGCTGGTTGACACACCCACAAGGGGCTCAAACATCCTGGATCTGGTGCTCACCAATATGGAGGACTGCTGCATCACCCCCATTGTGTGGCCATCTCTATAAAATCTGACCACAAATCAGTCTCACTAGATATAACTACAATGCAAGAACCCCCCCCCCTTAGTAACAACTAGACTAAAAAAGTCTCCAAAAGCAAATACAACCTCTTACATGACAGCATAAATAGATTCATAGCCTCTCCTCCCATTGATGGAACAGACACCTATCCTGAATTGTACACCAATGCTTTAGATGATCACCTGTACAATTGTATTGACTCTGCTGTACCTGATAGAACCAAACCAAGATCTTCAAGGAAAAACCTGCCTGGTGAACAACTGCCATCAATAGGCTATACAATAGTAAAAAAAAAATTGCTGTCTAAGAGTAGGAAGGAATGGTCTCAAAACTGGAAACACTCCCTCCTCAACTTAAACAAGCAAATAAGACTCCTAGTGAAGTCCTCCAAAGCTAACTAACAATCCAAATTAGCTTCCTTAACAAAGGATAACCACAGTTCATTCTTTAGTTACATCTGTAACCTCAAAGGTAAGGCTCAGATAGATTTCCACTGAACTCATAGTTAACAGTACTACATATGCAGAACCTGAGGATATAGCAAACTTGGTGGCTGACAGGTTCGGTGAAAACTTCACTACTCTGTCCCTGCCACATATACCCAAAAGCATCCCTAACACTTATCTCCCACCTAGTATCTCAGAGGAGCATGTCTTAATGCCCTTTCCAAGGCCAGAGACACGGCGTCTATGGGACCAGACAACATCCTGAGCTGTGTTCTACATGGATTAAAACAGGAATTAGCATCACTATTGGGCATGCTTTTCAGTCACAGCCTAAGCACTGGCTTTGTCCCAGCAGAATGGAAAACAGCTACCATCATGCCTTTGCACAAAAAGGGTGCATCCATGGACCCTGGGAACTATTAGTCTGACCAGCCTTTTCTGCAAGACCATGGAACAAATCATCATGGACCTTATCAACAAAGATATAGGAAATCTCCAAATGTTTGAAGCCACCCAGTTTTGCTTTGTCCAAGGAGAGATCATGCCTGCTAAATAAACTTGGTGGACTTTTTCCAGACAGTTGCCAAAGCCCTAAACAAGGACAAATCTATGAATACGGCCTACTTAGGCTTAGCCAAGGCCTTTGACACAATCCGCAGTTCAGGCATCATTGATAAACTCACATAGCAGAGTCCAAATGGAGAGATGATAAGTCAGCAAGCAAAGGAGAGTAGCATTGCTGAAACTGAATTCATCCTCAAGTCTTGGTGAGTACCTTCATGAAGTGGACCCTGTTTTTCACAAAATCTCACCAAGATGACACTGATATATATAGATCATATTTTTATAGCATATATCATGGAGAGAAGTAGGTCAAAAATTAAAAAAGATAGCTGGGTGCACAAGACCTAGGATAAAAACGTGCCCAATCCTGGTAGGCTCACTCATGCCAGAACTGGAAAAAATGACAATGTAGAATCCTCAAAATATGGAATCCTACAATTTGGCCAGGCCAGACCCAGGAGGAGGATGGTTCCCCTGTAGTAGAAGGAGATAGTAGTCCACAAAAATCACAAAAACTGATAGGCCAAAGAAGAGCCATAAATACGAAAGAGTAGACTATTGAGGATAAAAAAGGAATTATGTATTGTTACTATTATGCAAAAAGCCCAGGATTTCCAGACACAAGATATACAAAAAGATTAAGAGAGAAATTAGAGGAAAGAAAAATGCTTCCACAAGAAAAACAGTCAGAAGCTTTAAATAAAAATGTGTGTTCATTAATACAACAAATTTGTGAAAAATATTATATAGACCAAGAAACGTTGATCTGTTTGGAAAAAGAAACTTCTGAGGAAGTGTGAAAATATAAACAGCAAAACTTAGAGATTTTTGAAAGGTATAAAAAAGAAATATGGACATGGGAAAGAAAGAGAGATTTGATACAGTCTAATATCTATGCAAAGTTGAAAGCCAAATTATTCAATACAAAAATGGCAGCCCCAAAGGATGTTTGAAGAGAAATACATGCAAAGGCATCCAGATATGGGATATTTCACAATAAAAAAGTAATATCACAAAGAGGGAATGTAGAAAAGAAGATTAGTAAAGTAGAAGTTAAAAAAATAGGAGATTAAGTTATGGAATGCCTGCAAAGTGAGGGTTTAACACAGGTTATGTCATAGCATGCTAGAACAAGTCCCCAAAGTAAGGAGAAGCAGGAAGATCAGGAGACATCTGAAGAACAAATATGGACATGTTAAAAAAATATTTAATATAGTATTTATGAAAAGGAGAAAGCAAAACTAATCAATAAAAAAGAGCAGCGCCAAAGATATATGAAGAAAAATACAGGCAAAGGAATCCAGACATTGAAAACTTTACAAAAAATAAGAAGACAAAGAGGAGAAGCAGAAAAGAAGATTAGTAATGGAAAAGTCAAATAAATCAAAACTGAGGTTATGGAGTACCCGCGAGGTGAAGGATTCAGTGTAAAAAATCTAACTCAGTAAACACCACAGCAGGAAAGAGCAATGGACATCCAAATTAAGGAGAGATTAGTAGAATGGGAAGCAACTGGACAGTTGCCATATGAAGATATTTTGGAGCCTTCCACAGGAAACCAGTATAAATGTTCACTTGAAGCTGGACAGCAAGGGAAGGGACAGGAAACTGTGGCAACTCTGATGCAGTCAACGTTGAGGAATGATAGGTCAATGAGTTCCCATATGACAGAACAACAGATGACACAGGATGAAATTGAAGAGAATGTGCCACAGAAAGATGCTATTGAATTTTCTGTAGAATGCCAGCAGGAAACAGAGAATAAAAAATGTGCCTCAGTTTAGAAGAAAATGAGCTAAGAGAAGAGTTGCTTGATTTAATAGAGCTGGATAGACATATTAAGATCAGTGAATGGAATAGACTGTAGAAGGTCAATAAAACCCAAAAAGTTAGAAGTTTGATAAAGCAAACAAAGACAGTAATTAGGAATGTCCATAGACATCCATGCAATATAAAAGAAGTAAACAGAATACATTACTGTACAGCTAAATTAATAACAGATAAAATTCTACCACAAGAACACAAGGTAGTAAGGGAATGGAAGGGGAGAAATCGAATACCATCATGGAAGTATCGAATAGAGAAAAATATAAAGCAATTAAGACAAGAAGTGTCAACAAAATACTTAGAATGATAGAGGTGATAAAAATAACGTGCAGTATCAGTACAGGTGAGGATCAATCATGCATTATTGCAAATAAAAATCTCAGCATAGGCCAAAATCTTAGAAGATATGCAGATAAATATAAAGAAAAAGTACAAAATAAGCAATTTATTTATGACCCCAAAAAGTTATATAAAGAATTGGGAAACAAGGCAAAAAGAATTCAAAGTCCACTCAAAAAAGAAAAATAGATACATTTTGGAGAAATATCTATGAAGATCCTGTGGAACATAACAAAGATGTTAAACAGATAGAAGATGTATACGAGAGAATAAGAAGTTCAAATGTACAGGATATGAAATGGGATGAAGAAACAGCCAGGGAGATTGAAATAAAGTTACAAAAAGCCTCCAACTGGAAAACCCCAGCCCCAGATGCAGTACCTAACTTCTGGCTAAAAGTATTAACATCTTTGTATGAAGATTTAGCCATGAGTAATTACTATTTATATGCACACCCCGAACAGACACCAGCCTGGTTAACAACAGGAAGAACAATGCCCCTAATTAAGACAAGTTATCCCAAAAATTATAGATCAATTACTTGCCTTCTGACAACTTATAAACTATACACCAGAATTGATGCTGACAGAGTTGATAGTCATTTAAAAGAAAACACAGTCATGGCACTAGAACAAAAGGGTAATAAAAGAAAGTCATATGGAACAAAGGATTATTTATTGTTAAATAAGCCATAATGGACAATTGTAAAAAGGGGAAGAATCTAAGTATGGCATGGACTGACTACAAAATGGCATTTGACAGTATCCCACATTCATGGATAAAAGAGTCCTCAAAAATGTATAAGATACATCCTACACATTGATTACATTACAGCGACAATGAAAGGGGCAGACCACTTTGCAATTAAGCCATGATAAAAAGGAAATTATTTTTCCAGGGGGATATTTCAGGGTGACTCCCTGTCGTAGCTGCTATTCTGTCTTGCCCTTAACTCATTCAGCTGTGTACTTAACACATTAGGCCATGGTTGTAATTTGGCTCCTGGAAAATAACAAAGTGTAAAGACCCCTCATCTTCTTTTTGTGGATAATTTAAAACTGTATAGTTCATCAGTTGAGGAACTGAAAGCACAACTGCAAGTGATTACAACTTTTTCAGATGATATAAGAATGTCATTTGGTCTTGATAAATGTGCAAAAGCAACCTTTAGAGCAGGAAAGCTGCAACACCAAGAAAACATCAGTTTAGGATGGGAATGTGATATAAAAGAACTTGAACAAGAGGGAGTGTATAAATATTTGGGAACTGATCAAGGATCAACAATAAAATATGAACAAATGCAAATAAAACTTAGTAAGGAATATTTTAGAAGGATTAAATTAATAATAAAACAGCATTGACATCTAGGAATAAAGTCCCAGCTATAAACCAATTTGCTCTTCCTGTCTTAACTTACAGCTTTAAAGTGATTGAGTGGCCCCAAAACATGTTGGACAGGTTAGACAGAAAAACAAGAAGGATGCTTATGGGAAGGTTGGCAGAATAGTTAAGGTGCTTACCTTACAGACACAAGGTGCAGAGTTTGATTCTCACATGGGGTAACTGGCTCGGCTTAAAATGCCCACAAGGGCAGTTAGCCAAGGGGTAATCTATGAACTTATGCTCATCAAATGATTTAAAAAAATCAGTGCATACCAAGATTATATATACCACATCCTGAAGAAGGTATAGGCCTCATCGAAATTGATTACATGTATAGATGTGTAATCATGGGACTGCACACATATCTGTTGCCTTCACAAGACCCAAATGTAATGAAAGTTCTTAAACATGAGGTGAAAAAGTCTAAGGTGACTTCCCTGCTTGGTTTAGCAGAAGCGTATCAGTGCCAAGTGGGAATGGAAATCAAAACATACGTAGATAAAAATCAGGTAGCAACTGAATGTGACAAAAAACAAAAGAAAGAATATAAGGTGATGGATCAGATGAGAAGGCAAGAAATGTGGAAAATGCATAAATATAGCAGCAAGTATAGTAAACTCTTGGAACAACTTTATGTTGATTAGGATCAAACGCAGGAATGGTTAAGGAGAGGTGAATCTAAAACAAAAGATGAAAGGTTAATATTGGCGGCACAAGATAGTGGACTACATACACGTTAGTTTACAAAGTCCATTGATCATGTGGGAGAAACGGACAGCTGTAGGTTTTGTAAAACAGGAGTGGGAACAATCACACATCTTGTAGCTGGTTGTGATATACTAATGGCAGAAGGATTGTATACTGAAAGGCATAATAATGTGGCAAGACTGGTGCACTGGGATTGTGCATACATCATGGTACTGAAGTGGCTGGAAAACACTGGAAACATGAGACACAAAGCATCATAGAAAATGATAAAGTTTATATCACACTGGATCACCCACTAACAACAGTTCAAAAAATAGAAAATCAGATATAGTAGTCCATGAAAAGAAGACAAACTATCATTGATTATTGAAATTGCTAGACCTAGTAACTACAGTCTCTTATATACAGAGAGACACAAAGTCATAAAATACCAGGATTTTCAGGGGAAATGAGGGCAATGTGAAAGAAGGATACCCAGTCAATTCCAGTAATAGTAGGGGCAACAGGTCTTATAAAAAGGAATTTACAGTCATACTTGGATATGTTACCAGTACATGTAACTCCATATGAATTGCAGGAGGAGACATTACTGGGCACATTGCAGGTTCTGCAAAGAGCACTTTTGGCTGACATCAAAGACTGAAACAATACTAATTTCATGAACTTTAATCATACTTTGTCTCAGGAATGGGGTCCATTCCTGTCATGGTATTAGAAACCCAAAAGATTTGGAGAAACTAAAAAAAAAAACTGGGTATCAACCCATATATTGTCAGGTGGGTTTCAAACTGGCTCACTGATAGAACTCATACAGTCAAAATAAGGGACTCCACCTCCTCCAGCAAACCTGTAACTAGTGGGGTTCCACAAGGATTGGTTCTGGGACCCTACTGTTTGGAATCTACATCTCTGAAGTACAATCTAAAACTAAAGAGCTATGGCTGACAAAGTTTGCTGAGGACTGCAAACTGGGACTGATCATTGAAACTCCTAGCTATGTCAACATCCTTCAATAAGGTCTTATGCAGACTAATGACTGGTGAAAAGTCATGATCTTAAACTTAATGCAAAAAAATGCATTATCATCCCCTTCAGTAAGGGTGATGTTCCTGAAAACTACCACATTGATAGCAATACCCTAAGCACACAGTCAGTGGTGAGAGATCTGGGCACACAGATCAACAGCAGCCTTAACTTTGATTACCATGTCTCCACATTGGAAAGAAGGGCATTTTGTATTACTCATCTCATAAGTAAGGGCATTGCCTTCAGAAAAAAAGAGGTTTGTACTCTTCCCTCATCAGGCAATAATAGAGTACAACGCTCCCTTTTGTATGTTCCTTTCCTAATGCCTACAGCAACTGGAAAGACCACAAAGATTAATTCAGGGGCTTCAAGATCTGTCTTATGTGAATAGACTGAAATCATTGTCACTTTAATCTGTGCTGCACAGACTGCTCAGAGGCAACCTTTGCCTTGCATAAAGATCAATTTTTGACCCACTTTAATGGAAATGCTGCACATTCACAAGTCAAATGGCACACATGTCACTTGCTAAAATGACCTTAACCTGGTATGTGACATCAACAGAACTTGCTGGAGAGACAGATTTTTTTTCTCACAGAGGTTTCTCCACCTTTGAAACAAGCTTACTGCTCATGTTAAACAAAGCCCCTCATTGGCCTTATTTAAGCATAATTTGGATGAATGGATGAGTAACCGGAAAGTCACCCTGAGGATTTCATCTGTGTCCATCTTGGACCGGGGCATTAGGTGCTGATTTTAGTGTCTGCTTGAACCAGACACCCTTGGGAACATGGGTTGAACTTAACTAGGCTTGTAAGGGCATAGTAATCACCTATTATCCTATGATCCAATGAACAACGGCAATGTTCAGTGCAATCTGATGGGAAAAGGAAAATGCTACCTACAATATGGTTGGTAGAGGTGTCTGTTATTGCACTGAAAGCAACGAATAAGTTAGTAAATAAATAAATAAATAAACAAACCATTAACATCACTTGCTATCTAACCATGGGCGGAGCATTCGATGGAGGAATAGTGATCAAATTACACATTGCAGTAAGGTGGCTAAGTTGGGCAGGATATCGCTGTGTGTTGTGAAGTGGTGCTCAAGAGCATGAAGCTCGCCAAAGACAAAAAGAATGATTTCTGCGGGTAGAAGAGAGGGACATGCACCTCTTTCAGTGGTATTTTATGCATTCTGCATGAACTCTGCACAGTGCAGATTGACTTCTGAATTGAAATTTCAGTGCCCAAGTGAAAGGTCGGTGGAGGGATTAAACATACAGACAGTTGCTAGTGTGTCTTACACCGTTCAGATTATAAATAATTTAAGAGATGCACTGGCAGCCAACCTTATGCATTCCACTCTTCCATGAACCTCCCTACTTGGGCACAAATTGCTGCATTGCAGCAGACTGAGTAAATGCTGCAGTGAGAAAAACAAATCAAAAAGGCATGACCCAGCTGCCTGGCATCCTATGAGATAACAGCTTTTGCCTATCCCTAAGGCTGTCTTATAGTTAAAAACAGTCAAATGGAAGCTTAAACATAAAGGAGGACGACTTTACCGAGCTCTCTATTGCTCTTTTTATTTCTAGTTTGTTTAGAAATGTGGAATTGAATCTATTCAGCCATAATGCCTTTTTATTTTTGTCTAGCTAAGGTCAGTGTTTTCTTTTATACTTTATCCATTTATTTTACTATTTTGTTTTTTTCCTAATATGAATAATCTTTATTTCAGTTTAGATTGGCAGTGTTTCCTTATGAGTGATATATTACTTGTGCAGCATGTGGAGTTGTGTTTTTTAATTGAAGTAAACAACATTTTCTGTGTTTTACATTTTTATTTTCATTTTATTTCGCATTTTTCTTTTTAATTAAGTGCAGGTTTGGGTTTCAGTGATTTGAGAATGTGCATGAGCAGTGTGGGAATTTCTTCTTTTTAATGTGTACCTTGAATATGGCAGGCTGTGGGGAATTAGTTGCTTTCATTAGAGGTGAAAAATGTAGTTAAATTTGTTATGATGTTATAAGACACCAAGGACAAGGTTTAGAAACAGGTCTGCAGCAAAAAGGATCTTTTAGCTTAATAGAAGAAATTATGACTCAGAGACACATTAGCCAAGTAATTTACATGTGTCTGAATCACCCAGGAATTATTGCAAGCCCTAATAAGCTCTTTTCTGTTGCCCTTAAGATAACCACTGCTGGTGGTGAATGTATCGCGTTAGCATGGTCATTCCCCTCACTCAACTCCCCACACACAGACAAGTGGACATGGAGACACAGCTATAATTCTTACCTGTCCCTGAGTTTACAGAATAACCCTGATGCTGCCTTCTGCTTTGTTACTCTCCTTTGCACATCTCAATGATTACAGCCAGTTGATAATGCCAGACTACGGAGTTTCATTCTTCTTTCTGTTTAGAAAATACATCATGATGCAAGAACTGCTGCTCTATTATCTTTTTAAGTGGATTAGAGTAATATTTAGCAAAACACCCTGGTGTGATCTAGTGCCCCCCCCCGCTTCTTTGTCTTTTCATCATGGGTCTCATACATCACGTACCACTGCAGTCAGACAATAATGGCTGAAAGTAGAGTTGCATACCTCCTAGATGTCCTACTATGTTTTGTGCTCCAAATTCTGATTTCTATTTTCTTTATAAAAAGATTAGGATATATTTTGAGTGGTCCTGATGTCTACGCCCCCCCCCCCAAATCTTTCATGCTACAAAAATCTGTTGTTTTTTTAACATTTGAAGTTGAACTTATCAAAACACAACTTATCTAAAGACAGTTTATCTAAACCAGCAAAACTCAAAAAAGAAACAGAACAAATGGTTTTGCACAGTGTAAAATGATTTGCTGATCACTAGTATGAGTTTTCTTGAAGATATAAAGAATATTGTAATTTGCTTTGTTACAGTGTGTTGTTTTGTGCAAGCTGGTGATGCACTTCCAGTTTTTTTCCTTTCTTCTACAACATTGTGATCATGAAGTTGTTAAACATCAGTTAGAGGGAAGTGGAACACCCAGCAGATACATACAATTACAGTAGGAGTACATGAAGCCTCTTTGCAGAGCAGAACTCACCCTGTTTGACAACCAAACAACAGAACTGAGAGCTGCAGGGCAGCAGTGTTTACAAATACACCACTGAGTCAACAATTACAACTATATAGGCAATATTTTACAGCAGCAGCAAGTTTTTTTTTCCTCTGGACTTTATGACCTAATAATTGAAATATACAATGTTATTACTGTGCATGAGGTGATGGAGAATTTGCACTTAAATTAATTATTATTTCAGGGGTATCTCATTCAAGCTTTTATAGCTTTTAAGACTTTTATTTTTCACTCTTATTGATTTCTGTCCTTTTGAATAGAGGCTGAATTCACCTGAACTTAACCAAGGGAGAAAAAAGAGGCAGAATGTTGCCTTTCAGTCAAACAATCTTCAGTCCCTTGTGGTAGACCCTTTGCCACACCCAAAAGTGATATGTGCTGCATCAACAATAACATCATGCATAATGTTAAATATGATATTAAACTGAAAAAGATTCAGTCCACAAATCCACAAAACAACAAATCCAGATATCAACTTATTCAATGGGTTATGCCAGTCTAGTGGCATGTAGATATACAGCCCTGACTATGGCCCAGATAACCTGAGTTAAATTACTGTCTTCGATAAGCAATGGAGCTGGCAGGGAGGATGGGTACAGGGAAATGTGCAGATGGAAAGTAGATCATTCAATGAGCTCTATTGGAGACCACAGCTTGGAATAATCAATGGATTTCAAAGTTTTTGATGGCCTGGGAGGCGTGACTGCCTTACTGCCTGGGGTAGCCTAATCCACAAGAGGACATCTCTCATTTCCTAACAAGGTTTTAGCTGTAACAATGGCATGCTGGAAGGATAAAGCTAAAAAAAAAAAAAAAAAAAAAAACATTGTGAGCTGCAGTATGATGGTTCCTCATGCGGCCCCATCCCACTTGATGTGTGTTGAAAGGAATCCAGAAAACTTTTATGTGTTAAGTTGGAGACCTTACCATATACAGGGCAGTCTCAGACTGGAAGCACATGGGTTCATAGTTAAATACTAGTCTATCAGTCTGCAGACTATTGACAATAACCAGAAATCAGAATCAAACCCTGTACCCTGTATAGGTAACATAAAAAACTTTAAACAATAAGTGTCACCACAGTGTAGCAGCCTCCAAGGACGGGAGCACTGGGATGTTGGCATATGAGGATACTGAAGTCAGTGGCAGCAGTAGAACAAAGAGAAATAAAAAAAAAACAAATATATATATATACATATATATATATATATATATATATATATATATATATATATATATATATTTATTTATTTATATTCTTTGGGCTTCAGGCAAGACAGAAGATAGAACAGTTAATCTTTCACTACAAATGCATTACTGTGATGAGGTTATTTAGGCAGAGATAAAAACGAGATATTCTTTGATCTCCATATGCTAATAAGGAAATCACCCTTTTTAGTACTACCTTTTAATTTAGATGTAACATCCTTGGTGTTACATCTAAATTAAAAGATAGTACTAAAAAGTGGGCATCCTTCAGAACTATTTCAATTTCAGATATTCTTTGTTACATTTAATATTTGACATTTCTTGGTATGGTATTTTACTAGAAAGTGGAATTAAGCATCATCCATATCCTTAGTTATTAGCAAGTATTTTAATCTGCTAAAGGAAGAAGATTTTGGAAGGTCAACATTCTGGACTTCTTGAATGGCAGCCATTTGTTAAAGTGGGTTGTGGCTAATGTGAAATTATCATTGACTTAACTTCCTTGAGAATGTAAGAACCTCCTGATTGTGAAAAGGGAAAACTTGAAAGACTGTCTTATTTGTTTCTCAAACATTGTTGGGCTAACCTGAAAGCTTGAATAGCAGTGTTATCTTCAATCTCTCTGGAATAGCACTTTGAAATTACCTGTAACATAATTCTGTCTGTGGTAGTTTCCACCTGTTTTTGTAACATAACTGGAAAATGCTTGACTGCTATACCTGTACTGGAGACAGGTAACTAAAGTGACTAATGTACTTGCTTTAGAATATCTCTGAATATATTTTCTATATAAGTGTTTAATATAGATCAGAATATTACTTCAGTATTAATAAACACATGAACAGAGCTTTTGTTTCGTAGCTGTAACAATTGCTTTTCTTTTCTTCAGTTATGCTAGGACATGCATGCTCTAGTCAGAGACTCTAGATACACAAGACCATCCTTTCATTCATATTTGACAAATTACATACGACTAGACTTTTAGCCATACATATCTCCTGGTGCAAACTGTCCTGTAACAGGTCCCTAAAACTGTAATCGTTTATTTACATCCACAGTTAACCAAATGAACCCTTCATTTCCCCAGGATCATGTCCTTTTCATTTTTGTGTCTAACATCAAAATTTGGAAAAACCCTTAAAACTTTTGTAGTATCATATAAAATTATCTGACACTTGATCACATTTATGAGGTATTTATGTCTGACACTAGATCAGGTATAAGATATTTCAATGATTTCATAGATTATGGGAGAGGAACATATTTTTTTTATTGCTACCATGTTTGGTTCCTTGTCATGCAGAAGGGTGACAATGGCCAGCTTCTTCTACAGACCAAGATTGAACATTACAAGCAGTTGGGACAATTTTAGGATCACTGTAAAAATATACTTTGTATGTAAGTACAGGTTACGATTTATGTAGCCTATTTACATACAAATATTTCAAGCACGGGCATTAATGCCCTTCTAGAGTGCCAATGTACCAAAACACTTTTCCCATTATGAGTGCCCAAGCTGTTCTTAAAAATATCTAAACTAGTACTTGCTTTAATGTAATTTGGCAGTCTGTTCCATGCATCAACTACTCTCTCAGAGAACCAATTAGTACACTTCTAATTCCTATAGAAACTTCTACATAGGTTATCTGATGATTCTCTAGTACTTTTGATAATCCCAAACACTCCCAGAGGTAGTTATCTCTAAATGCTCTTTATACCTGAATAAGATCTCCTCTTAGATATCTATTGGAGACACTGTACACGTTCAGATATTTTAGTCTTTCACAGCAACTTCATTTTTCAAATCCACAGATCCCTTGTTATATTTCTATTGTACTCTTTCCAGTTTGCTCATGCTTGTGGTCTTATAAGGTTTCCATATTGTTATGCCATACTCATGTTTGGGTCTAATATAACTAACAATGACTTCATCATTTCTGATTTCCCAGACTTTATAAAACTTTTTATACAACCTATAGTTCGATAATTATCATTAACCAATTAGTTGATATGATTAGAAAAACTCAAAGCTGGATCTACCCATATACACAGGTCCTTAAATGAATCTACAGTTTCTATTACTGTGTGCTCTATTAAATATCCGCCTTTTAATTTATGTCCCTCAAAATCTCATATGCTTAGTTTTTGATGTATTTATCAACATATTATTCTCCTGTGCCCAAATGGTTAATTTAGTCAAGTTCTTTTGCAGACACGCCTTATCTGTAGCACAAGTAATCAGTTTACCTTATTTCAAGCCATCTGCATATAGACTACAAAACACCGCAGATGAAAAAATTAGGTCTGAAACATGCAATCTATGCAAGTAAGGACCTAGGATAGAGCCCGGTGGGACACCCTGACTGTAACAAGAATTTCACCTGTCCAATTGCTGTGTGATACTTGGCATGTCCTATTTGTAAGCCATGCAGCTATCTATCTTATCAAGAATACATCAATACCTAGTTTTTCTAATTGGTTGATCAGTGTTTTGTGTGTGATCCTGTCAAATGCTGAAGTTAAATCAATATAAATTATATCACAGCACAATTTTTCATTCATAGATATTATATTGTTATAGAACATCATGTTACAGTTGGTAATAGAACTATGTTTAACATATGCATGCTGATATATGGTTTCAAGTCCCAACCTATCTACTTCTGAAAATAACTTATCCAATATTACCTTCTCCATTATTTTTCCACAACATGAAAGTAGACTTAAGGTTCTATATGGCTGTGGGTTTGTCCTACTCCCCTATTCCTTAAATGTAGGTTTAATAAGTGCACATCTCCAATCTTGAGGAATTTCTCATATTTATATGACCTACTAAATAATAGACATAATGGTACTGTAAGATCTTGCTGAAGTGTTCTCAGATCATTATTACTAATTCTGTCTCCTCCCTGTGCTTTGCTTGGATCTAGTTTCTGCAGTACTTTTTCAATATAATCGAATTTGATTCCATTATCTGAGGTTACAGGGATGTCACTACAACAACATTTCCCATTTGTGCAGCCAAACTGTTTTGCATCAGATTTTGTAAACATATCTATAATCTGTTTTGTCTGAGAATAATTTTTAGAATCTACACACAGTTTATCAATTTTTATGTCTTTGTTCCTTCCACATCTTGTGTATCCATAAATGTTTTCCTTTTATGCTTAATATCTTTATATAAATTTTCTTCAAATTTAGCGTTGGTGGTTGGACTCTGGTGCTGCCTTGACCACCTTAATCAAGTAATAATTGGAAGCAATAATGGGAGGAATATGTAAATTTGTGATGTGCTGTCAATTAATTAATAATAATTATATATATATATATATATATATATATATGTGTGTGTGTGTGTGTGTGTGTGTGTGTGTGTGTGTGTGTGTGTGTGTGTGTATGGGTCCACTTTGTAATTTCGAAATACTGAAATCTTGAATTTCAGTATATCGAAACCACAAAGCTGAAAATCAAAATCCCGCACTTAAGCTACACAACCACCCACAATGAAACAAATTCATCTAAACTACATGTAAGCAGGGGGACAAGCCCCCTTGCACCCCCTACTTATATATTCTAACTCCAAGATCACGCAAACAGAAAGACAAACGAAATTCACACACACACACACACACACACACACACACACACACACACACACACACACACACACACACACACACACACACACACACACATCTTACAGTCCATCAAACACACACATAACAGTCACAATACGCACTTACACACACTAAACCCCTAACCAACATACTTACACATACAAACTTACCAAAGTTAAACCTAAACATCCAAATACCGCACCACCGGAAGCAGAAATTCAAAATATCCGTGCTTCGGTATATATATATATATATATATCTACAACAAAAACATCCAGAGTCCAAAAAAGAAAATGTATTATAATCTCTAGTGCCTCGGCAACACTGCCTTCACAGAAGTAGTGTTGCCGTGGCAGAGCTATATATATATATTTTGTGTTTATGGATTCTATATATATATATATATATATACATATATATATATATATATATATATATATATATACATATTCATAATGCGTCCTTGTTAATGAAGGATGTACCATTAGTGCTTCATGGTGGCCTCTCATTATGAAATAGACCATCTCACTAAAAGTACAATTCTTGAAAAGACTCAGATGAAAAATATCATGGATCACATTGCCCTTGCTTTGTTCAAATGGATAAGCTATTTGCCTCATTTAGTATTCTTCTTTGGAAGAGAAAGGAGTTGGACTCTTTTATTCTTGTTAACAGTAGAGGGCTTTTAGCTAGTCTGAGATAGGTCCTGTTATGATGTAAATCATTAGTCTTTGAAAAGAATTAGTGTCATAACACTGTGCTGTTTCTTCCTACACACAAGATTAGGGTTCCTTTCTGGAATAGCAATGGCACCTAATAAATGGCATATTGTACGGTGTAGTAACAACATCTTCTCCATACTTTGCAAGGCAACTATTTGCATCCACAATAGTATACTTACTACTGGTTGACCTGATTTAGTCAGTGTGTAAAGAATTAATGTCAGTTCCTGGTATGGGATTCTTCAGCATATTTATTTCTTTTAAATACTTTTCCCCACTGAGTGTATTGGCCAGGGTATCTTGGTCAGTTAGGCTAACATCCATGTTAGAGTGCAAATTTGATAATTTTGCAGAACCATTTAAAACTCTTAAGACCAGCACAGGTGTACTCTTAGGTCAAACAGTGGTGCACTGTTTATTTAGTTTTATAAGTTGAAACTGACTTGCCTTCATATTAGTGTCTTAAAATTAACGTTAATGTGATCAGTTCTTCTTGTAGCTTAAATGCAGCATTGACTAGACTGTAGACCTTTTCCTTTCATTTTTGATATTTTGTCCTTACACTGATCTTTTTTCCCATGCTGCTTTTCTCCTTTCACTGCTACCCAGGAAGCTGTTCTTTTGGAAGATGTTGAGGGCCTTGGTTGCTTCTATTTCTTAGTGCTATTTGTTAACTCTTTCAGAGCTTCTTCTTCTTCTGCTTCATTTTTTAAATGTATATATTAGAAAAGGAACTTCTAAAAGGAATAGGACCATGGCTGAGGAACTGGACTGCTACCTTACTGAAAGGCAGGACCCAGTTATTTCTGGTGACAGGGATGGTGTTAAGAATAAATGAAGTAATGCATGATTTGTCCCTGGATTTAGTATTCATTTCAAGCATTCAATTCATTTATGTGATAGATCAGAAAGCAGGGTTAGTGTATTTACTGATGACACAAAGATATTAACATGTGCAGCAGTGAAGAATAGTCTATTTTTATTTTATTAGTTAACCGAAGAAGAGCACTTACCATATTGATCTTTCACAAAAGTGGAAATTGCTTTAACAATCCATATTAAACAAACAAAACAAAGCACTTCATATGTGCAAACACCAGAGCAACTCAGCCAAGTCCAGAAAAGACAAAATATTTTGTTACAGCCAAACAAATGATTGACACTGGATGTAAAACAAACCAACAATGAGTTTTATTAGTTTGCAGTTGTTGCATGCATTCCATAATGTGCACTGAGTCAGAAAAATATGCTCATCCATTTCTGATTATTCATGCAGTGCTGGAGCCTTTTACATGTTGATGTGCTTCTATCTATCTATCTATCTATCTATCTATCTATCTATCTATCTATCTATCTATCTATCTTCATGTCTCTATGGTCATGGGGCTGGGGGATGCGGTCCCTCGCATGGGGAGTGCAGGGAAGATTGACACCATGCAAAATATCCCGTAAACCAATGTTTTATTTTGACTCAGAAGCTCACCCAATGTTGCTTTCATGTTTCCTCATTGGATTTGTATAAAGTGTACTTGATCAGTTTTATAGTTTTGTGTTAGCCAGCTGCTGACATTGATATAATTTAATGTGCAGTGTCATGATCAGCATGCAATGCTTTACTTGCAAATAGCTGGAAAGGGAAAATGATAGAACACTGTTCGCCATTTCAGTTAGTTGTGAAATACTGTTCATGTTTTTATTTATCCAGTCTTGCCAAAATAGTCAGTATGCATTTTCTTTTTAATTTCTGATGAGCACAGAATGAGATCTCAAGTCTCCATAAAGTTTAGCTTGGGCACAACCTTTTCACATGATTCACTGCATTAAAACTGACTGTGACAGTTTAGCACAATTTTAAGCAGAGTGAAGGGAATATGTATACCACCAGAGAGCTCTTATTGATGCCAATGACGTTTGACTGCTGAATAGCCCATTCTTGTTGAGGCTCCATTTGCATTATCCACACAGCCAGCACTGCCTTCTTTGCTTAGTAAAAACAAAATTAGATTGGGGATTTTAACTCTACTCATTTCTCATATAAAATACTTTATTCTTTATATTGGAAAACAGTTTAAAAATGGGTGGTGTTAAAATCTGGTGAAACTAGACTAAAGCTTAAGGCACAGCACCGTCTTAACTATTGCAACCCTTCCCCACCAGAAGTATTGTCTGCACAAAGTAAATACTTGAATGTAGAGCCAATCTTATAATAGCTTCAAATTCAAACTTAACAAAGTTTGTGAGTCATGGTGAAGCTGCACACCTAATCATTTTGGAATGGAGGTTCACAATCTAAAAGGAGGGTGCCAGCTAATTTCTAGTTGTTAGTGGTGTTTGGGTTGCTGATGCTACAAGGCTGCAGGAATATTCTAGTATAATGGTTATACTTTGAGCAGTGCCCTTCTCATGCTCCTCATTCACCAGATGCTTTTAAAAAAAATGTTGCCCTTTTTCTGCTTCAGCCTCATGTATACTTATGTCATTGTTGATGCAGTTAGTTGATAAATATGATGATATAGTATATTTTAAGGTCAAAGGTTATTTGTAATTTGTTTACAGACATACCTGTTTAAGGAAGTATGAATTCTGAGTAGCTTACTTTGATTTGTGTAGAAATGCATTTAAATTGTACAGGGCATTAACCAACAGATCTCTTGTACATAGATATAGATGCAGCAACTAAAATGTATATCAGATCACATTTACAGTGTCATGCAGCAACAGTGAAGACTTAGATCAGAGAATGTACATGTTTATAATATTTCATCTGTTTTAATTCTTTTTATACAGGATATATTGACCATAAACTATAAGTATGGCTTCTGTTTCACTATTCTCTTGTACTACTAGTTCATAACCTGAAGGTTTTGACATGTTGTTTTTGCTTTAAATGCAATTTAATTGCCTTATTACATTAGAAAGCATATATTTTCTTTGATTGTTGAACTACTATTGTCCCAAGTCACACTGAAAAGAAAAAAAGAGATTTGGTTTACACAACATAAATGCAAAAGTATGCACACAAACATGCACACACAAAGACACACAGCTACATTTATTTAAGTGTATTTGTACTGTATTTATAATGAAAAGTTTAATGAGCAAAAAATAGTCTTTACATGGCTACCTTCTGGTTTTCAGCAAACATATTGAACAATTATCAGAACATGTTAATACAGATTGACTTCAGTACCTTCTACAAGTACAAGCCCACTTTCAATGTTACACTGCATACCTTATAACCACTATAGAAAATGCTGAAGTTCTACAAATACCTGATATCTAAGATTCTTTCTAAATGTATGATTCCCTGATTGACTTACTCTTGTTCATCTTTCTAGTTTATTGGGACGCATTTATATGCATGGTTTTTAGTATTGTTTCAACTATATTGAAACAAAAACTTTAGGCTTTGTTTATTACTAATTACATTATTGTTTAATTACTTTTAATATTAGTTAAACATGTATGACATGATCTTATAGTAGAAATACTTAAATATATCATAATGATATAAGATGTTTAGATTGCATTTTTAGCTTAGCTCTCTTGATATCTTTATTATTCATAGATTACATTTAAAGGCATATAGACAAACTTTGATTTTTATTTAATTAAAGTTATAAATAGTAATATACTTTCCTTTTTTCTTAGGCTTCAGTCAGTAATTGATATGTATTATAGTAAATAACGTCTAGTATGGTATTTGTTAGTAGTCCATACAGGTCTGTGCATATTTATATATGTATTTATCTAATCAACTTTATTGATGTTACTATTTCTTTAATAGTATTGTGTGTCATATTTTATTATAATATATTACTTTAGGTTGCAGTAACATTGTTAGATGAGTTTGCTATTTGGGTGTAAATGTCAGAAGGTAGTTTGAATGGGATCTCTCATCAAATTAGGAGCATTAGATTTCATGATATATAATAATTTTATAGGTATGTTGTTTCTAGTTAGATTTACACTAATTGTTATATCCATATCAAGCAACACAATAGCTTTAGTTGCATTCTTTATGGTCATTTCCCACATTTCTATGGATATCTGCTAATTTTTCTTATAAATTCACCAAAAGGTAATACTAAACATGGTAACATTTTTATTTATTTATTTAGTTAGTTATTTATTTAGTATGTCTTATTTGAAATTAGTTTCATTAAATGTTAATGAGTTAAATGATGGTTATACAGGAGAAAGTTTATTTAATTATTTAAAACTACAAAAAGCCCATCATTTTTTTCTACAAGAGATGCTATTATTTCAAGAAGATATTAATAGATTACACTCAACTGAATACATGGCACTAGCCAGTTCACATTTTAAAATGAAAAGAAGAACTTCTATTCACTGGAAAAATTATATATATATATATATATATATATATATATATATATATATATATATACACACACACACACACACACACACACACACACACACACACATATATATATATATATATATATATATATATAGAGAGAGAGAGAGAGAGGGAGAGAAAGATAATTGTGGTATGATAAGTATAGTGGTAATTGAATTACAAGAAAGGCTTTAGTTAATGTTTATTGGATTCCAGGGATTAAAATAAAAGTTTCAAGGAATTTTTCCCACCTCTAAGGTAATCATATTATGGATGGTGATTATGGGTGATTTTAACCTGTTATTAAGAGTGAAGATTCTATCTCTATAATAGTCCAAAAATGTCAGCTTCAGCTAAAGCGTGTCAAATGTTGTTGAAAAAATTAAAGATACTCCCTGGGATTCATGAAGCTTGCGCCAGGCGCAGGCGTAGCGTAGGCGGTATAACACCAAATATGGCCTCCGAGCGATTCAGGTACGATCCAATTCCATGTGCACTACCAGCGTACGCCATATCTGCGCAGCTCTCGGCACAAGTATGCTAATCACCCCATGTGCAGTACTGCACCATGCAAATGAAGGTACATAGCGATTCATGAAGTGATGCAGGTGTAGCGTAAGCCCATAGAAATGTAAACCACAAAAAAACGGTTTACATTTTGCCAAACAGAGCATCAGAGCTATGAAAGCGGACCAGACACATCTATTACTAAGTTAACATATGCCAATGGCTAAATATACAGCCAATGGCATAAGAAATGATGCACAACACCTAAAAAAACATTTAATGTCATGTCCACAGTAATGCAAAGTACAACCGCAGGGCATGTATGCGCAAATGGGAACACAAGGAAAATATACACAAATGTCATAAAATCGCAATGTAATACAAATCATGATTTCACCATAATACTCAATGGTATGCATGGTACACCACAACCAAGCTGCAAGGGTTGCTAAGGGTCTTTGACAGTGTTCGGTGCAGTAACTATGAATTAGTAGTCAATGCAATGCAAATGAGGCAAGTAATAGTGAATTGCAAATGTCCCGACGGACTAAGGATGTACCATACGGCGCAGCGCTACAACACCAAGGAGCGGTTTGGAGGTATACATGACATCAGCAGTGGGGTGTGCCACCGTAGCACATTGGAGCAATGCAAATCCGGCCTGCCCATTGCTAAGCAAAGCTGCAGGATAGGGGTGGGGATGTAGGTATAGCATAGTTTAGCTGAGAGCACATATGGTGCCCGAAAGCGCATGTGTACACGGATGAAAATGTGCCCAAAACCTGGTAAGCGGATGCATGCGCCATGCACCATAGCTCAAACAGGAAGGTTAGGGGAAGAAAATAAGGAAATGCCGCAGTAGGGTAATTGGAGTCCAACTGAGCAATTAACACCTATTAACTCACAGTGGGCAATCAACGGCAGCTAACAAGTCTGCTAGCAGCAACCTGCAGAACAGGATAGGGGAGGTGTCGGATTGCAAAGAAAAGAGAACTGTCATAGCAGAGCAAAGCAAACCTGCAGTAGATCGGCCATAGAACACATGTCGTAAGATAAGCCAGGTTTAGGAAAGTACAAATGAAAGCAGGCTGCGGGATGCATGCCAGGAAATGGGAGGGGAAACGTTAAGAAATGTTAAGGGAAGGGCAAGAGGTAATCCACGGCAGCCAAATGTAATTCAACATGAAAAGCACCACAATAGCAGTACCTGTGGTAAAACACGTAAGATACCCTGTAGCTCCGATGGTACATAACACCCTATGACATCATCAGTGTTCACAGCACAATAGTATAAAGTGTGAAGGCACCTCACACACACCTGTGTATTCCCAAACACTGCACCATCGGTGTAAACAGACAGGGAACTTTTACAATGTACATGTTGGGAGCTGCCATAGTTGTGATTCATCACCATGTGTTAGAGACTGAAGGTGTTGTGGAGGATGAAGCTGACAACTACCGCAGGCTCTGGAGGAGGAGAAGAGTGTTCAGACCAAGGGTAACCTACCAGGGGCTACATGATCTGGAGATAGTAGAGTGTTACAGGGTGGACAGGGATATCTTACAGCAAATAGTTGAGCTGTGCCAGCCATGCCTGAGATCCAGAAACAACAGAGGGGAACCCATCCCAGTGGACACGAAGGTATGTGTAAGCTTGCAAATACTATCCACAGGTACCTTTCAAAGGCCAACTGGAGATATAATGGGGATCTCACAGGCATCAGCATTCAGGGTACTACACCAGTTCCTGGATGCTATGTTACCACATGCCAATGAGCATATATACTTCCCCCGAGCTCAGGAGGAGTTGACCAGCAATATACATCTCTTCCACCAGGTAGCACACTACCCAGAGGTACTGGGTGTGATAGACTGCACGCACATACATATCAAGTCACCACCCAGTGAGCATGGTAGGCGCTACATAAACCACAAGGGATACCACTCCATCAACTGCCAGGTCATGTGCAATGCCCAGGGCATCATTATGGATGTGTGTGCCGGCAGCCCTGGAAGCTACCATGACTCCCCCATCTGGCATGCTTCACAGCTGTATCAGGTATTTGTCAGGGGGGACATCCCACATGGCCACCTTGTGGGGGATGCTGGCTATGCATTGGAGCCGTGGATGATGACTCCCATCAGAAATGCACACACGCCCATGCAAGAAGGCCATAATGAGGCACACGCACAAACCAGAATCATCATAGAGCGTGTGTTTGGGATGCTGAAATCACGGTTCCATTGCTTGGACATATCTGGTGGAGCCTTGCAGTACTCTCCAGGCACGTGTGCCCACATCTTCATAGTATGTGCCATGCTACATAATATGATCTTGCGGAAACAGCTGCAGCAGGGACATAATGGTGAAGGCCTTCACAGCCCACTGCAATTGCCAAGGCCATCACAGGCACAGAGGGATTCAGACCACGAACACCCTGTGCCAGCCCCAGTAGGCAGACAGAGGTGTGCCCAATATGTCCATGCCTTGGCAAAGAGGAAACGTATAGCACATACACTGACAGTGTAGGCCCCTATGGACTGACACACTTCTGCACCTGCACACACAGTAAACTGGATAGCACACACATGTGACCACCTGTAATGTGTAATGTATAGGTGGCCTACTGTGTGAATCCTACATAGGCAGCCCTCAACCATTGCACACACAATAGCTACTGGAACAAGGAATGTAAACACCTGAACAGTACACGCATCTAACAGCATATGTTGATACTGTATGTATAGGTTCCTAGGTACATCGATAGGTACACGCCTGATTGTCAGAGGCCATTCATCAGCCAAGGCAAACAGTGTCTGATGTCGCCACCACATCGATTAACCAACTGTCCCTCAGTGGAGCAGAGGCAATTGCGGGATCCATGTGTGTAATCACTGTTCCCCACACACTCTGCATGGCTTACCTGGTGTGTTAATGAGGGGCTCCATATAATGTAATCAGGGATACAGTGGCAAAGCATGGGGAGTACCCATGACAGGTATCTGTCACCCCAGCATGCTCCACCTATGGTTGTGTGAAGGTGTAGCACATTATAGTGTGTGGCACACTGTGACATACATTACCAATGCTGGAGCACATCCATTAAACATCACTTGGACATACCATTAATAGGTCTCATCCATATACATTTGATTGCAGTATGGAGTAACAGCCGTAGTACAGTCCACATACAAAACACCATAACACGTGTACAAATCCCAGATGCCCAAGTGGTAAATGCACTGACTGTCATGCACGTTCCCGTTCCCACGTCCTGCAAGGGACGTTACGTAATCCCGAAGGCACGAATAATTGATGTTGGATGCAGGTCATCAGATCAGGTTTAGCACATGTCAGCGGGATTATGCGTTGGCAAGTGCTGGTGAGTGTCGTTTAAACATGAATATACGGATATGCGCGAAACAGGGCTAAACTTTTCTGAATATTGCACAGATCACGGTCAACGATGTCCAGAACAGGTGAAAGTAGCATTATTCACCCCTGTACTAATAGTGCCTGCTCAGAAGGGTAGAACGACCACTGCCAGGAGTAGAACACGCAATCATGTACACAATCACCTACCACTAAGCTACCGGAGATGTACCAATGGCAGGTGTGTATTGTGACAGGTTAAAACACAAACGTGTGGAGTCCAGGAAACAGTATACACCGACATGTACACAACAAAAGGTGTGTTCTCCCTCTCACTCTCTCTCTCTCTCTCTATATATATATATATATATATATATATATATAAAGGGTGCTAGAGAGATATGAGTTGATATATACATATTCACCTATATCTGCAAATATATAGATAGGTCAACGACATGTACACAACCATGGAGGTAGAAATAAATAGGATACTGCCAACTATCGAATGTGTCACATACCGACACACGTAATCACGAGGCTGAAAGACCGAAAGACCACAGTACCGGAACACTAGAACCGAGAGTAATATTATCACGATGTTAAGGGACATGTAGTTATCGCTGCCGGTGCTGCGGTCCAGGTAGGTACTGTGTTCAACTGTGTATGTGATTGCTGTAATCTGTGTATGTTTGTGTTGAGGGTGCCGTGTGCATTTCTGTGGGACTGTAATGTGTGTGTGTGCTTGCATCGTGTGTCTGTCAGTGCTAACTCGGAGGTGGATCAGTACGGTAGGTGTGGTCATAGCTGGCCATAGGCATACGGTTACCACCTGTCCCACTTTAAGAGGGACAGCCCCTCCCTGGGCAGTTGTGTCCTGACAAAAAAATTAAAAAGAGCAAATGTCCGAGATTGTAGGACATAATTATGCCCCATATATTATGTAATAGTTGCATTAAATAATTATGCCTGTATCTAAAATACGTAAATGTTACATGAAACATGATAAGTAGCTAAAGTGTGTCAAGAATAAGTATGTATTCAGGATAAAAGTATGTTCTATCCTGTGTACTGACCATGGGTATGTGTTGGCCTCTAAACACCGATGTGTGTCCTGCAAATGTCCCACTATGGCCATTTGAAAAGGTGGCAACCCAAGCCAAAGAGGTTCAGTCACCAACACAACTGTAATGCGTGCAAATATCTGTGACAGAAATACACAAGACAGCTGTCATTTAGTAACATTCCCTTACATATTGATGTATTTCTGGAGGCATTGAAGTATCAACCTCACTTGCATGCTATATAGAAACCAATTAACAATAGCCCAATGTATAAGCCCGTAACAACCATAGTTTCTCATTCTACTAAACGATAGGTCTTCAATTAGGGAAGGAGCCCACGCACATATATGGAATATGTAGAAATGCAGTCCCCACAAACCTGTATATGCTATGTACACCCACCTACATCTTCCCCACATCCAAAATAATTGCAATACAGACTGTAATAACATCACAAACATCCACTCACTCAATTACATCTGCAGAACCGTTAACATACCTTGTGAAAGACACATTTGTAATGGCGCCATGTGAAATCGTAGCTGTTGTATAATGGAACAGACGGTGATGTTACAGGTTTTGTTTGCAGTAGTCTCTTATCAGACAGTTGAGATGACAGGTACACTCACATGTAGAACCACATACTCTAGCCATCACACACAATCCACAGGGGACATAAATTCAAAATATCCGTGTCTCTCCAAATAGCAGTTGCAATTCCTCACAACAAAACACATACAGGCTGTCTCCCGGAAGGTAGGGCAAATGGGCAATGCCCAAGTGGAGAATTCAATTATACCCCACTGTTGCCACGTAATTTGCGAATGGAGTAGCGGCACAGCTGATGTGCATGTAATAATTTACTCAGGAACACCAACTGCCAGCAGGATACCACATGTTACAGGTATTGACGTATATAAGGATACCTTGCCATACATTCAAACCGTAAGCTCATACCATAGAACCGCTTAAACAGTAAAGGTGTAAGAGAGATATTTTACGAAGACTCGGAAACAAGGTATGTAGAACACTCAGTATGTCAGTGTATGTAGAGCCTGCTTTGTAGTAATTAAAGTGTATGCAATGCATAAAGTGGGAAAAGATATTATGTAGTGATGTCTTGTTGAGCATAGTAACGCTTGTAGAAATTGTGTGTCCTGCTGCGGGCCACAAGGTAAACATCTCATACACCACAATGGATGCTACATGAGGGCTTTAAACACAACAATTCCACACCACCCACCATCAGTGGTAGGGTTTGTCCAACATGTACGTGCCATAGCAGGGGATAGTATATGTCGATATACTGTCACAGTAGGCATGTGTAAGGGCATATAATGAGAATAACATGCCTAGGGTGGTCCTGCTGTGCAAGTATGCTTTGCATTATGGGATAATGTTTAAAATATGTGTAATGTACAGTATTTTAGGTAGATATGTCAGATATTTTACACAGCATAACTGTTATATCATGCAAACAAAGGGTATTGTTTATTGGCATGTAGAATACACAATAACAGGATACATATGGCTTGTAGTCATGGGACACTGTAACAACATGACAGCTAACTGAAATGGAAGAGCTACTCAATTATCCATGCACAAAGGACATGTAATAGCTTCACAGGTTCATAGTGAGGTACTATGCTGTCTGGCCAAGTCCATGTGTAAGCCCAACGACAGTGTTTTCACTGACGGCACCTCGCTAGGGCAGTGTCTTGTCTGTGAGCAGCAGAGCCATGTGTTACCTGCACCTGTGTACAGTACAGCCACTGCAGTGATCCCTGGCGTACATGTGTGTCTCCCATCCACCCATTGAGGTATCTCATGAAGAGTGCTAGTGAGTGTCCCTGCTTGATGTACATAGGAATCATGTTCCAAAGCATGGTGAGTGTCTGGTTCAGGAATGCATCCCTCAAGCACGTCCCACTCATTGTTGCTTTTGTGCACATAACCATGAGCATGTTGCTCTCAGTGGCCTTTGCTTATGTTGCTTATGTGGAGTAGATCCATAAATATTGTTGTGGACATGGGTCCTGTATGTTCAGCAGAGGTCACCCCTGAGTATGCAAATGTGTACAGTCGTGGTGTCCATAGTTGTGCCGCATACGTCATCCTTCGGAGGTCAATAATCCTCATGGTGTGTTAATGTTGTGGTATGTAAAGGCATTGCTGTTCCATAAGGTACACCCCAAAAGGGGTGTTGTACCCCTGAATGTGTGTCATACATCAGGAGTATAGAGGTACAATGGGTGCCTTTGTTCCAGCTACAAACCCATTACAGATAAGGGTGGCCACGTAGAAGGATATCCACGCCACATTGGCAGTATGGTTATCAAAGGAGTGGGTGCTATATACGTGTGTACTAAGATCCCATGTAATGTCACATGTATGTAGGGGACTACCACCTCTGTGACAGTCAGTGGGTGATTGGTGTAATCCAAAGGGGATGTCTATGCACCTTGTGTTATGCAGCTTGAGGCCATGTTATTGACATCAGTTATCCGTCACAGTGACACCCATATGGAGGGTGTCTGTATCAGCTGGTGGATCAATCATGGCTCCTTGTTTGCAGTTGTCTGGAAACCTATTCAGGGAAAGTCCCTCTGTGCTAGCCTGTACCTCAGGGAAGCATATACCGAACATGAGGGGCCCTATGACCGAGGACTGTGGTACGCCAAGTGTAACTGAATTACTGTAGGTACCACGGTATGCTACCCTCATTTTGTGGGTCCTGTCCATGAGCCACTTTGCATAACATCCCGAGACATAGGGGTTGATGTGCAGGTGGATGTGTATGTTGTCAATACCAGAATGGAGAACAGTGCTGAAAGCCAATGAAAGGACAATGTAGGCTGTGTGGACCCCCTTACCCTCATCAACTACCATGGTAACTGTATCAAAGGAGTCCACCAGGTGTAGGAGCCATGGTCTGGCCCTAACAAATCCAACCTGGGTGGCATCAAAGGTCTGGAGGCCACAAATGTCTCTGTGAATGACTTCTATGATGATGTGCCCCATTGCCTTGCAGAACAGTCCAGTCAGGCGTATAGGGCAATAGTCCCTGTGGTTCATTGTGGTGCCACCTGTGTGGAGTGTGATGACTGTTGATGTGCGCCATTCAGGGGCCATAATGTCTGATACAAGGGTATTACTGAATCTGGTGGTCAAGTGGGGAGCCATGTCATTCTGAGGTTTGTGTAAATCACAGCCTGGGATGTTGGATGGTCACATGGAGTCTGTGTTCCAGGCCTTAGAGAGTGCAGGTTGAAACTGTGTAGTTGTGACCGCAGGGACTCTGCATTGTTCCTGTATGGATTTTGGCCCTGTAGGGAGTGAGAGGGTGTAAAGTTAGCATTGAACCTATCTGCCAGGATGTTGCCAATAGCAGTCAGTCTGTAATGTTCCTGCCTAACCGTCGTATGTCAGAGCAGATGTGGGTATTGCCATTGAGTACTGACATACCTCCATAATGCTTTGTGGTAGTCCTTGGAATGTGTCACAGTAATGTTTACATAGCTAGCTTTGGAGGATGTGATAAGGGATCCCAGATTCCTACTGAGGCTGACCAGTGAGCTACCCCATCCATGGGATTGTACTCCACTTTGCAACAGCCACCACCTTCTGTTGTACATTATGTGCATGGAACCGGACCCCCAGAGTGGCATCCATTATCTGTTGGGTACCATCATGGCTCTGTTTGGGATAGCATGATCCATGCAGTCGTGTAAGTGCTAATGAAGTGCACTGGTGTATGTTTCAGTGTTTGTAAGTGCATTGTCCATCTGCACGGGTGTCATGACATTTACTACTGCTGTCATAAGACGTCTGATGTAGGCATTGTAGAAATCTTCTACTGTGTATTCCGTGAAGGGTGTGGTGCCAGGATGTGGATAACAAGGGTGATTAGCATATGTTCTGAAACTACCAATGAGGGGATAACCCCAGGTGTGGAACACCAGTCACATGTTGGTAATGTCCATGTCTAGGATATTGTTGGTCTTGGTGGTGGTGTGTATGGGTTGATCCAGCCGGGTGGAGGTTATGAATCCCAGAAAGCGTTGGCCTAATGTGTTGGTACATGAGTAGGCATCCCAGTTAAGTGCGGGGTAGTGTCAGTCTCACATCAGTAGTACCTGTCTGAACCCTACTGTCCAGTACACCAAGAAATGAGGGCCAGTAACCGTGGGGTATGTTGTTGAATACGTAGCAAGTTACAATGTGTATAGCAGTTTTGGCCACAGTTAGCTGCACATGGATCACCTCTGATGCATTGTGTTAAGGAACCAGCCTGGAGGTGTGTACATCCTTGTGAAATATGGACACACCTCCGCCGTGGGTGTTCCGGTCCTGGTTACATGACTGAAAGGTGTGGTCTGCGTGTAACCTGTCAGTGCAGGTGTGCTCTCCGGAGCCTAGAGGCAGGTCCCAGTCATTGCAGAGATATTGAAGTGGTCCATTATAAGGTGTGCCTCGCCTGAGTGCATTAGAGATGAAGATGTCAAGCATTGAGTAACAGTACCCCAGGTTTTGCTTGCCTGTTCCTGTTCTGGTGGTGAATGTTATTGGAAACTGTCCAAGACAGGCAGTATAGGAGCAGCAAGAGCCTTACATGTTATCTGTACTCCCAGGGCTGACAGGTGCAGGTTATCTGTGCCAAAGCATCATGCTTTGTTGACCATGTCATTCAAAGTAGACAGATACTGGATGCCTGTGGAATGACAGCAGATGCATAGGCAACTGTTGAAGTGAAACATTCAGTTGTTGTACAGTGGTATCAGTCTGGATGAATGCAGAATGCTTCTCAGGGCTTGGGCGATACCTTCTGGGCTACAAGACCAGAGAGCTATTTAATGTCCCTGTACATGTAGTCCAGGAAGTTACATCTCAGGGCAGTCACACTAAATGGAGAATGACAGTCAAATCGTACCTGGTGAGGTGTGGCATGGGTGCATAGGTTATGTTGCGGATCCTGTAACCCGACAGCTAGATGTAAGCAACTATCACCTTGTGTAGCCTGCTGAGTGGGACATCAGTGTGACCGCCTACAGAGTCACCTATGACTGGTGTGTTGTCTAGGTTATGACACCCTATTGGCTGTAGTTGATGTGCACACATGAGTCTGTGGGCTATAACTAATTGGTGTTGTGTTTGGTGATGGGGGCTGCATCTGTTGCCTACACAGAGTATGGAGCAGTTCTGCAAATGTTGTAGTCATACTATGTGTGGCCTGTGGTGGTGGAGATCTAGTGAGACTATGTGATGAGTGGGGTGTGTTGCAAATGTTAAACGTCCCCACATGAATGTCAGGTTCAGTCTGGGTTGGTGAGAGCATTACCCCCGACATGGCTACATATGTGCATCTCCCACAGGCTGTAGTGTCGTATGTTGGGAGGTGAGCATTGACTGTCTACATGAGACAATTGCTGTATTGCCTCATGTTTGCTATATTAATCATATAGACAGGTAATAACACTGGTAAGTGACACTTGGACATGCCTGTATATTCAACCATGTCTCACAAGATATATGAGCTACGTGTGTACAACAGCTGTTATACTGTAAGCAAGCTGGAAATGTGAGGACAGACAGTGTACCTGTAAGAAATGAGTTGGAATGTGTGCTATAGTAATAAGTACCTTATGAAGTGCTTACATGTCTGAACAAGTCCTGAGCATGAATATGCAATACAGATAGGGTGTTGGATAATATAAACCCACTGCAACCCACAAGCGGAGATGCCAGTCATAATTGGAGGCAATGCACTATTCCCCTGCTGAGTATGGTCTGCAGGTCTATGAACCTTTATCAACGTAGATGTTAGCAGTAGAGATGTAGATGACAGTACGGATGATTTCACACTGCATAGCATACCTGTGACAGGTCATAGGACATCACCCATACTGTGTTCCAGCTACACTGAGTATACTAGATGTACCTTCGTATGTCACAGGAGTGGTCTACCAGTGGCCTGTTGACAGAAGCAACACTACAAAAGGTGTCTGAGTGACATGTGCATATCACATCAGTGGCAGCTACAGTAAAACAGGGTTAATGTTTTGTACTCCCCCATCATTGTAGCCCATACCACACAGACAAATGGGAGGCATCTGCGTATGTAAGGATGTGAATGACCATGACCTAGGAGCAATAGCTGTCTCAGTGTTGTGGACAACATACAGAATGGGCTTTGTGGGTGAGGTGCGTGACATATGTGCACAATCTGACAGCCGATAATAGGATTGTCACCGCTAGGTGAATAACCCTACACCCATTAACTACCACCTAGGCAGCGGTCAACATTATGGACACTGTGTGTAAGGGATGGTGCTGTGCAGTTCACCTCCCTGAGCTGGTGACATCTCCAGGCCTATTAGGTAGTCATATGAGGCACCCATGTCATGACAGGGTGCCATCCATGAGCATGGGGATCATTGGACAGGTATACTCAGCACTCGGGTGACCAATATCAGATCACATATCACCTTTAAGGGGTATTGGCCATACGTGGATGGGCGATACCAGCCTTCACAATCCTCACCTCCACCATGCAGCATGCTGGCTGCCTTACATAAAGACATGTGCTACACTGTGATGTTGGACATGCTACACGTACATATCCTGATCTGAAAGACATACGTCATGGACAGCCACCATCCTACTACAATGATCACCACATGCTGGACAGATCCGTGTGCCATACATGTGACATACTCCCGCCATACCATGCAACCCTGTCCATCAAAGCTGCACATGTCATCTCTGTCAAACATGGTGCGATGACCGCATGGTAGATGTATCATTAACTGTCTTGATCAATAATGTGGCACTGATGCACCTGGCGGTGGCAAAATGGCTGTTGGATACAGCTAGTAAACCTTGCCCATACATGCCATGGTTGATAACCATCCCTGCGAATAACGTCTGGCTAGCCATTGTCCCATGGGTATCACATGTGCAACACAGGCGATACGTGTTAGGATGTTGAACTGCTGTACAGTGCCATGTAGATGTATATGGCACAACACATGCATGTAATGGTTTCCATGCGCATGTGTGCATTGTCACTGCTCATGTCCATTAAGGCAGTGTATGTGTTGATATGTGACATATACACAACATCAAGGTCAACAGCATTACTGTGGACACATCCAGGCATGTGCTGATAGGTAAGAACACCAGTACAGGCAAACAGACATGCCCACATCAAGACAGCATTCACATCGAGTATGAGCAATGTAATGAGGTGACACACGTATATGGTGATGATATCCAATGCACAACGGGTGTTACATGTGTGTGATACAAACATGTCAGTCATGTCAGTGTCATGACGATTTGCAAAGATAACTGTTCATATGTACTAGATTTAATACAAATGTATGTGCAGCTGTATCTCTGTACATCTCTGTGATACTGTGACCTGTCTCATTCATTATGTCTTCCAGATAATGCCTCATTCACACCTGCCAGTGTATAGCCACCAGGAGGATGATGCCCTCATCCCGTACCTCCATGATAACTATGAGGTGTTGTTCAGCCATGTCCCACAGCATGCCCAGCAGCATGATGACCTGTGGCAGGAACTAGGCAGGAGGGTTAATGATGTGGGTGGCCATAACCGCACCTACCAGCAGGTGTGCAGACACTGCATGGACCTGATATGACATGCAAAACAGCGTGCCAATGCAATCACCAGGGAACAAGGTGGAACAGGTGGTGGGCCACCAACCCAGCCCCCACTCACACACATCGAGGAGCTACTGGCCAGCCTGGGGACACCCTCAGAACAGCATCCACAAACAGTAGCTGCCATCGTGGAGGTGGGTGTCACCCAACCACTGAGCCTGGAGTTGCCTGGTAAGTCACTAATGCACATATGACTATCATATCCCATTTAGTTGCATGTGTGACTGTATAATATGTAATGTAACATCATATGCAAGGTATGTTTACACACATGCCGCATACTATAGTTAGGTACCCTGTGTATGCGCACATGTGCATACTATAAGCTATTGTACAGGCGAATGTGTTAACATGCACAGTGCACCCTGTAGCTGTCATACAGTCATGGATAATGTTCAAACCGCTGTGTCCCCCCTATACAGGTACCTCTGGCATGCCGCACAGACATCAGTCCATTGCAGGTGAGACAGTTATCAGTATCAGGCATGGTAATGCATATATCTATTCGCCATGTGGCCAGTTAACACATGTACACATAATGTATGGTCCAGTCACGATATACAGGTCGCATCTGTCATTAAGCACACTGGCTACCCATGTGCAATATATTCAAACTAAATGAAACACCGACATGAAACCACAGTATCTGTCATTGCTAGATGTGTGGATAGCTGTGCATACAACGGTGGAGGTGTTGTTCAATGTAGGCATATGTACTATACATTGGAACAACACATGTGTGATATGCAAACAGTACCACATAGTGAGCTGGGATGTGGGCAGCCCACAGGAGTCACCATTGTGTAATATGCCCCTGCAATGGGTGCACACATTGTGATGTGCCATTTGACAAGTCCCAGACATTTAGTGTTCTGGGTGCAATATTGTCTCACTATCCCATAATACATACCCCACATACCAAACCTACAACCCTTTGTCTGCATAACCCTGTGGACAGTGACGTATCTGACATCTATGGGTGTATGTCATATGGGACAACACAGACATGTGAGACAGCCATCGCAAACATTTGGCAAGCCCATGTTCACTCATGGCCATGGAGGATGGCCAGAGACATGTAGCCATACAGTAAATGTGATGTGTATACACCCTGTTGCACATTGTCCACACATGGTCCAACTATAGCCTTTGCTGAATGGTTATATAGTTGATGTGGAACACTGGACATACTAAAAGCCTCTGCACGGCTTGTGGAGGTGTCACTTAATTCGACCATATAAGATGTGTTGAACATCATGACTGTGTCATAGCATGACAGTAGTCACCTGTACAGCTTCCATAGACATAGACACCACATCAGGCCACAGATACCATACATTTCCCCTTGCTGCTGTTGGACATCACTGTCAGCCGTGCACCTCATGCGTGTGGTACATAACTGTCATGTGTGACATGGTGTATTGACATGTCTGCCATGTGTGGACATGGTTGCCAGGTAGCTAAGACATGTTAGTAGTTGTGCAGGGGTGTCATCCGTAGGTCTTCCAGTGACCTGTCACATGACACAGCATGGTTTAGTGTGTATACACCTCAGCGATGTGGGTCACAATCCACAGTAGTTATGCCATGTGTTTGCACGCAGTCATGGCATGAATGTGATACCCATTACACCGCTGTACATGTGTCAGGACACCATTGTGTCAGAAATGTATGCATGTCAATGCACACGTCCACAGATTACATGTCATACTACATGTCAATGTCAAGGTCACATCAGCCATGTGTACTGTTAACCTGTACTGATCCACATGGTGTATCACAGGGATGCATGCTTACTACCACGATTGTGTGAACTGCATGGTTTCTGATATGACACCTGCTTGCTGTTGTGTGCAACCCAGGGAGGTATGCTAACTACCACTATTAATGTCTGAGCTGCATGCCATCTGCTGTATCACATGCATGCTGCATGCCGTCTGTCAAACCACATGCATGGTGAGTGTGTGTCCGTGTGTGTCTGTGTGTGTCTGTATGTCTGTGTCTGTGTGTGTGTGTGTGTGTGTTTGTGTGTGTGTGTGTGTGTGTGTGTGTGTGTGTGTGTGTGTGTGTCTGTGTGTAATGTAGAGTCTTTCTTTGCATTCACAGGTGATGTAGGTGCGTTACCCTCCTGTGGTTCATCTGATGTTAGTGTCTCCACAGGTACTAGCAGTGATGAATATATGCATGAGGTACAGGCAGGGTTTCAGGGGGTGAATCTGTGCCACTGGTTGCCATCCCTGCTATGTCCCCCTCTTCCCCGCACACAGTACTCATGCCAACACATACCCCATTACCAGTAGCCATAGAGGAAGGACAGTCAGTGTGTGTTAGCTCGGAACAGGAACGTGTGGTGGCTACAGAAGGTGTGTCTCCACACCATGGTGTCAGTGTAATGACTGCAGATGTGCCACACAGGTATGTGGCCAGTGCTGCTCGTAGCAGGACCTCTGGCAGACATGCACCTGCAGGACAGAGCGCAGCAGCTGGTGTCACCAGACGCATGTTCCAGACTGTAATGGAGGCACGGGCACATGCTGAATGGCAGAACACAGAAGGATAGAGGCTTCAGAGGGATGCTATCCGTTCTTTAAACAACAACATCCAGGCATTGGCAAATGCTCAACAGCAGATCGCTGATGTTCTGGACAGGTGATTGGGTGACATGGTTGGAATCCTTGACCGTGGCATGGCAATCCGCAAGCGTGAGCTGTCTGTGCTGGAACATCTGGTAGGAGTGAGGCATAGGCCATGTGGACGTAGGCCAGCTACACCACCTGGTGCAGGTCAACGTGAACGAGCCACCTCACATGCCCGCTCCCACAGTGCCGGTAGCAGTAGCAGTGCAGCTGGTGCTGCGCTGTTCACACCAGGATACAGCAGGCCATGTGGACATGGCCCTGGACATTCCCAGCAGGGACACGGTTCCAGTGGACATTGTCATCGGACAGTAGCCAATCTGTACCTCTGCCTGGTAGTGCCCGCACAACCCCTGGCAGGCACAGGTCATGTGGCCGTGGCTGGACACAGTGAGCTGTACATCCTGGTCTGTACAATCTGGAGCTGTCAATAATACCCCTGTGTAGGCTGGACACATGGCAGAACTGTGTGCACACACACATGTACACAGCAGAAACATCTGTAGGGCACCACAACACCCGCATGCATAATTACCACACATGTCCAATCAGATCACCAGCCCTAACCCACACACATGATGTCATCCACTGGTGCAGCCTATGCCCCTGGCAAACATTATCACCCTGTGCATATGATGATGCCTGTGCTGCATCCTTGTCATCCACACCATCGGTGCAGGGACATGCTCATATGGTCTGATGCACAGGGTGAACAGAATAGTGAGTAGTGTATATTACATTTGTTGTGTACTGTTGACACGCACCAGACATACCATGTAGTACAGGTTTAGAATGCATTGTTGTATGTTCACAGTATGTGTCTTGGTAACAACAGTAACAGCATGTTGGTAATGATGCCCTGCTTCCCTCCTTAAGGTCTACTTGCATATGCCAATACGTAGCAGTGTTTGCAGTTTCCCATGTGTAAATGTGGAGTACTCACAGACATGTATGGCAATACCAGCATGCTATACGTAGCCTCAACTTCACTGTTAGAAAGGCTACCATTCCACAGATGTCCACACATCTACTGATCCAGAAGCATGTGAGATGTTCAATAGGCTACAGTGGCTAGAGACATGACATCCATACTGGGTCACATCAAAGGTATGGTGACATGGTGTGGGGGGTTTACACAGCAGTCTGGCTGATGTCAACGTTAGAGGCCAGTTGATAGCATGAGGCCTCACTGTGCAGCAGTAATACACTGTCACATTACAGGATGAGAACACGCACAGACATACACAGAAACACACAGCAACATGACCACACTCACGGGGTCAACAACACTATAATGCACACTTGATAGTGTTGAGGTGAGGACCCCTGCCTATGTGGTGATCACCTTCACAGTATTGTGCACCCACATGACGCAACATAGAGAATAAACATGTACAGGAAGCCAGTAAGGCTGAGACCGATGGCATCATCAGGGTAGTAGACTGCATCACCATGAGGGGTTAGGGATCCTGTCTGTTCTGTATTGTAGCATACACCCTCACTCCATGCACCAGACAGCCATACATACATACTCACACACACACACACACACACACACACACACACACACACACACACACACACACACACACACACACACACACACACACTGTGGAGTCCACAAATGTCATTCACATACAGATAGCTGACATGTGTGTGATACACACACCACCCCTGCCTACATCTTGCTTTCTACACTGCAGTATGTACAGATCTCTACAACAGTGTACAGGGGTGTGTAACATTTGGGATATATTCCTCACCATATGTGGCATATATGGTCACACAAGCAAACACACATGGCAGTACTGTGAATCATACACCTGTTATATGATGATACATCTGACAGACATGCAGCTGTATTGGCCGCATTATGTGTACCAAAGCTACCTTTGGCAATTGTGCTGCTATATGCACACGGGAGGACATAAGTGTTACAGGTGTCAAGTGATGTACAGTCAATAACACCCTGACCGCTGTGTAGGTTGTATGTCTTCACCTTCAGTAACATAGCGTACTGTTTGCACATGTAATGGTAGGACGGCTTGTGACACACCTGTGAGCTGTCCTCAGCAAACATCCATCTGCAAAGGTGGACCACCACTTTATGTACACACATCCATCCATACCTGATGTACATCCTACTGTACTGTCAGTATTTCACCATATACAGGTGTCAATGATGGGGCTGCATTGCAACTGCATGTTGTAGTTAGACACAGATGAACGACATACATCAGCTACTGCACATGCATGGTAGCTGCATGCACACCACTACATGTACATGTGTGTCGGTCCTACTCCTGTCATGTAGCCATGTTTGTATATATTGCAATTGGTGGACATGTGTGATGACATACATGACACATGGACTGTTGTATGATATGTTGGTTGTCATGGGTAACTGTTACAGAGGGAATGTTACCTCAGTCAACATTGCTACCTTATGTACTGTTAGCATTCAACAGCCATGGACCTACCTTCCATGTGCATGTCTGTGATTGCTGTAGCCACTTGTCTGCACAGAGGACAGCAAAAGCTTTGCTATGTACATATGCATTGTGTGTGTGTGGGCCATGTACATATCCACTGCGATTACATGTATGTCATATCCAAACATGAGTGTTTTCTGGTGTACAGCGACAGTCATCTGTTAAAGCTGTGTAAGACCCAGGGCCCCTGTTATGTGTAGAGCTGACCTGGTTATGAACTGTGGCATCATTGCATTGCATACCACATGATGGAACCCTGTCAGTACATGTGTAGTCTGCACAGTTGCTGTAGACCCATGTACAGTCCACTGGTCATGAGTAACATGGTGGTGTGGCAATGTATGGATGTGTGTTGCTGGTCCAAGGACATGGTAATGTCCAAGGCTACATAGTAGACTGCGGCATGTACTACTCTGATCTGCACCTGAGACATCTGTGATGGCTTTTGAGTGTTTACTGGTCAGTACATGTGAGTGGCCTTCATGTACGTGGGACAGTAACACCTGGAGCGGTCCGTCACGGTCTTATGGCCCACATGTCTGTATCTGAGGTATACGGTGGTAGTGCTATTGTGCACTACTGTGCCATATGTCAGGTGTTCCTCACTGCAGAGATGTCCGTATTCCCCATTGTTGGATCTGGATTGTCAGCTGTGATCACGAACACTACACAGCTAGCATTGACGACCGGTGTCAGATGTGTGTAGTGCAGTGTTCATGCTAACAATGTTCACTATTGACACACTGTGCCCTTCCGTGTTTAGCATCTGTGTGCACACAAGACAGCCCTTCACTACTACTAAGTTTTGAGCATGCCCAGTACGCTGTTGTGTAGATGGACACACAGTACATTCCAAACGTACATGTGCTAAGTGTGTGAGCATGCCCATGACACCTTGTGTCGGTTATGTGCCTCTGTGTATGGGCATGACCATTGAAATCCTGTATAGCGATAGTGGTCATCCAGGCAACAGATGTCCATAACCCACGTCAGGATGGATTCCTACATTGAACACACTGGGACTGTCTTGAAGGGTGTACTGTCTGTGGCATGCCTCGTATCCATGTAGTGTTGTAATAGTGCTCCATAGATAGGCAGTTGTCCTGCTCACACCACTGCCATGTGTTTGTCTACATCTATCTTGGGACAGTAATATGCTTTTAGACTGCTCCCTCTCCATACATTCCCTATCGGCGTCTTTGCCTTTGCTGATGATGTCATCCACCTAGAAGTATGCCTCTGGGAGTGCTGTGTTCCAGTAATCTCCGTAGCTTGTTCTGTAACTGCGTAATGCTGTAGTGTGATAAGGTAGTTAGGTGTATGTTCAACTCCCGGCCCTGCCAAGTGTGTGTGTGTGTGTGTGTGTGTGTGTGTGTGTGTGTGTGTGTGTGTGTGTGTTTCCATCTGCCTGGGAACAGAGTAATGCTTTTAAATGGCTCCCTCTCCATACATTCCCTATCGGCGTCTTTGCCTTTGCTGATGATGTCATCCACCTAGAAGTATGCCTCTGGGAGTGCAGTGATGCTGAAACTCGGTAGCATGTTCTGTTACTGCATAATGCTGTAGTGTGGTAGACTAGACAGGTAGGTGCTCGATTCCACGGCATGGCAGGTGTGTGTGTTTGGCAGTTATACCCTATGTGATATCTGTGGGTGGCTAGCTGCGGGATGTGTTCAGTGTGTTTTGTTGCTGACCTATATAGTGTCCACAGCCCGCATATTCTGCCAAGACACTGGGTTGTCAACACATACATTCGCCAACAGGTCTGGTGAGTAAATGTCAGCAGCCCTACACTTACCCTTAATACAGTCTGACCCGTGTGACGCAACAGAACACACATGCCTTGATAGTAACAACACTACATGATGCAGGTGGCACATGTAGTTTCCTTTTCATGCCTGTCTAATGCTTTGCTGTCATGTGGACTGCTGTTGTGATATAAATGCAATATCTACATATGTGTGTACATGTATATGTGTGTATGTATATCTATGTATATATGTATACAAATAATATATATGATATATGTGGATATGGAGAGATAGACATAGATATAAACATATATGTCTGGGGACATCAGCACTACTGAATGTATGTGCTGGATGATCTGTATGTGATAACTTGGGATGTATGTATATCTGCCATGGCATAGTGGTAATGCACATCTTCTGTTGTGTGCAGGGTCCTGGGTTGTAGTCATGTAGACACCGGGTATTTTGTTGCTGGGAAGACCATGGGACATTCAATATGGTGATAGTAAGGCACCTGTTACCAGTTGTGTATGGATATGAGCGACACTAAGCAGTGGTTATTAATTTGGAGGTTCGGTATGGGTCATATAACTATTTATTAGAAGACTATACTATGCAGATGAGGTTGACAATAGTGTATCCCATTTATCCCCAGGGTGTGATTCAGATAGCTGGAGTGTATGTGTGTAGTTAGCTGGGTGCAGGGTTCGGATATAGTTGACAGCATGGGAGGGGGGTCAGGCATACTGTACGTACATTGCAGAACTGTGCCTCGGGAGTGTCCCTGCCTTAGCACGCCTAAGCTAGGGGTGTGTCTATACTTGCCTGGTGACATTGGGAGGGACAACAGCAGTGGTGGGGTTGTCAGGGTGTACAGGCTGCACAAACAGGTGATGATCAGCACAATCATCAGATGACATGGCTAGCCCACACCTGAATAGTAGGGTAATGTGAGCAAGCATCATACACACAGGTTTCTTCCGCACTCTACACCACCGGTGTATACCTGTGGGGACATTTCCCGACACAATCCAACCAAATGAGTAGGGATGCAGCAGGCAACATTACCTACCCCTTACTGGGGTGACATATGACTTTATAGACCCAGGGTGACTTACCAGGGGCTACATGAGCTGGGGATAGTGGAGCACTGTGGGGTGGACAGAGACCTCCTACAGTGGCTTGATAACCTGTGCCTGCCACACCTGATACATCAAACAGGCCGAGGGAAACCCATCACAGTGGATACCTCGGTATGTGTTGGCCTGGGTATACTAGCCACAGGTACCTCACACAGCACAACTGGGGATGTCATGGGGATCTCACAGGCATCTGCATCCAGAGTACTGTGCCAGTTCACAGACGCCATGTCAACACATGCTAGTGAGCACGTACATGTCCTCAACACACGTGATTAGTAGACCAGCAATATGCATCTCTTCAACCACATGGATGACTACCCTGAGGTACTGGGTGCTATAGCCTGCACACACATACACATCACAGCACCACCCGGTAAGCGGGGTAGGGCCTACAGTCACTGCAGGGGCATACCCTCCAACAGCTAGGCCATATGTGATGGCCAGGGCATTACATTGAATGTGTGTGCTGTCTACCATGGAAGCTATGATGATTCCAATATATGGCTTCTAACACAGCTGTACCACACCTTTGCCAATATGAACATCCCCTACAGTGTCCTAGTGGGGGAAGCTGGGTAACCACTGATGTCATGGCTGATGACACACAGCAGCATTGCACACACACCTGAACACTCACACCATAATGAGGCGGATGCACAGGCAGGACATGTAATTGAGCATGTGTTTGGGATGTTCAGTTCACGGTTCTGGTATCATCCGGTGGTGCCCTGCAATATTCACTAGCTACATGCACACAATTTGTTATGGTATTTGCTATGCTACACATTCTGATCCTGCAGTAATGGTTGCTGCAGGAACAGCATGGGGCAGGGCCACATGGCCCAACACCACTGCCAAGGCCTGTACAGGCACAGTGTGACTTGGCGAAGGAACTACCTGAGCAGGGCCCAGTCGGCGAAAGGCCGTGCACAGTATGACCTGCCCTTGGCAAAGAGGCAACACAAGGCATATGCACTGACACAGTAGGTACCCATGGATGTCCCCTCTCTGACCCGCACACAGTACAATGGATGCCAAACATGACACTACCTGTGCTCGGCCATGTATAGGAGGTGCACTGTGTGCATCGACATAGGCAGCCCTCCAGCACCGTCCTCAGGTCCAGAACACCCCCAGGGTACATCTATCGACCTAAAAATTGGCAGTTGTATTAGAATGTGTATTTACCCATTCCTATGGTATGTATGTGAGCATATAAGAGGCTTTGGTGGCCGACTGTTAGGGCAGCATACAGTACACGTCCATAGTGGCACCATGACATCTATAGCACATACGGGGGTCACAGTGGTAACCAGTAGTACACAGGGTGTCCTAACCCACTGCAGATTATGTGATGAACATCATGTGTGTCCATACAGCCTGCACACGTTCCATGCAGCTGGACAGGTGTGGACCACTACAGACAAATGATATACAATGGCCTATGGATATGCCCAATGAATGACCCCAACCCCCAAAGACACACACAGACTTCAGCAGGCCAGGCGGTTTGATGTAGGTTGTGAAAGCTAGGACATCCAACACCACTGTGCTGGTATTTCACGCTGGGATCTGATGGACACTGGTATCCCTCCAACTGGCAATTTAGATAGGTCTACACACTGACATGAAGTACCTGGCATACCAGTACAGTAGCGGCAGATGTGTACAACTGTCAGCTGTGCCCCCCATCCAACGTACACATGTGAGAGTCATGTGCACTACCCACGGTGCTGTGTAGGACTGTGGATGCGGTTGGATGTCCCCCCATGCTATGCAGACATGTAGCAACTGTCAATGCCACATGAACATTAGCTACCCTGCAGACACAACATGACACCTGTCTGTGTAGAACAGAGGGGTCGGCATTACAGTACTGACTATCTGGACATGTGACACATGTGATACAGTTGTCCATACTTGGCATGCTCACACACAGGATGGTATGACGGTAATGTCAGTCGACAACATGCGTAACAGTCATACTGGGCATGCTCACACACTGACACACAGGACGACCAGGCATGCATACACCAGTGGTCTGGACATGTCTGCCAGTACATTGCTATACTGTTGGATGACTGCGCTGCATGGTGTGTGTGTGGTCTATTGTCTGTACATATGCCATGGTCTATTGTTAATTCACATGAGCTATGTGCTGTGCGCAGGGTACTGCTACCAACACGTGAATAGGGCGGTTCTTTGTTTGCGGAGAGATCGACGCCTTTGAATACGGACTGGGTAAGACACATTCCAGCAGGTGGAAGCAGTTGTGCGTGGGTTTGCACAGTGTTAAGCACTGCTGATCTCTGGTTACAGCACCTTTTACATGTTTAGACACCACATTTCTTTGACAGTGCACTACTGGCATACTGGTAGACAAACATGCTTACAGCCGCTCGCTCTCCAACATTTCTGCTTACATTTGTCACTCACGCTGGGTGTGTGCGATCCCTTGCGATGTGTATTACATCGGACTACATGACTACAGTATCGGGTATGTCTAACCATTTGGCGACAGCAGGCGTTCAGCTGTACGAACTCGGCGGCCTGTCCAGTGACATACTCATATTATATGCGCGTTCCTCATGCGATCTGCTCCCATCTGCCTGATACATGGGAACCGATACACTGCAATGTTAACATGTGAATATGATTTTGTTAACGCAGCTGTCTGACGAGTCATGCTACCGCATACCTACTGTACATTTCCCACCTTTCAGATTGCACGACGGGAGACTGTAGGAATGACACCTTTCCCACTTTGCATGGGACAGTCCCTCATTAGGCATATGTCATGTGATGATACTCTAGCCATTGCAACTGTCCTGATTAGGGGACATTCTCATATTCTATGTGTCTGTAGTGATTGCTTGTTACAAGTCTTGTATACCTGACACGTCGATATGTTATATGTAGTAGCATAAGCAACTTTACAGCTGCTAGACTACGCTTCGATTTGTGCAGATATGTATATTGCTGTACTATGCATGGCTGTAGGTATGTTCTGCCCTGGTACATCTGACATTTCTACAGAGCAGGTCCCACTTTGGCCATTCAGACTGGTGGCGGCCCTATAGATCCTATATGTAGATGTATATTGCTGTACTATGCATGGCTGTAGGTATGTTCTGCCCTGGTACATCTGACATTTCTACACAGCAGGTCCCACTTTGGCCATTCAGACTGGTGGTGGCCCTATAGATCCTATATGTAGAGCTATCACATGTGTCAAGGCAACACATGCCCACAGCCGGTTGTGAACTGACTACTTCCACGGTTTGCATACATTAAAGTTATTCTTGTAGCATTATAATTGCTAATACTGTTTCCTATTACATGTAGCTGTTTCTGATACAACAAATTAATTTCTGACATCACTACACACAATATATGGCCTCCTTTCCCGAACTCACAGGCCATGTGTCATAACATTCATTTAGCAGGACACAACTGCCCAGACGGGTGTGTCACTCACAGGCGTATGGGTGTGGAACCATCTATTATGCTATCATCTACCTGAGGTGGACATCAAATTATACACTTTCCATCACTAGCAGACCTCACATGCCAATGGGGGAGAATGAACACTGTATCAGGAACACTGCATAACACCCTGTGGGACACTTTTAGATGATTGGTTCTATTAACTAGACACATTGACAGTCATAGAGCATATGTATTCATTCACGTTTGTCTAGGTACATGCCATTTATGACTCATACATGTCATCTGTCATAACCTGTATTCCGCCACCTGTCCACCTAATATCACTAGTTCTGGAAGTGTTTATTTGGACTTTGTTACATTCTCATTCATAACTATGGACGTCCATGCTAATCGGGTACATGGCACTGATTTGGTCTCTATGTATTCCCCTGATGGTTTACAGTATATCCGGTAGATGTGCTCTTCAGGTTTGGGACGTATAGGCATCTGCTATGCCCACATAGGAATATTAATGACTTCCACTGTGCGGGCCTACTACATCTCTGCCAACCAGCACCTGCACACTTAAGCCCATTATTGCATACCCATGGTCCACTTACCTGGCACCCCTCTACAGCACTCATGACATATTACTGTGAGCGCAGCTGGGGTATGAGCACACCCCGACACATTGCCCACTCTTCCCGTCTCAGGGCACATGTCGTACGTTTTGTCAACCCATGTATTATCACACTTGCACAACCTACTATTCCATGTACACCTACATCCTGCTCGAATCAATGACACCAGGTTGACACATATACTGAATTTTTGGGGTCCCGCAAGGGACACTGTTATCCATGTTTAAAGTGTAGACCTTGCAGATCTCTCCCAATGCTACTTTCCTGCTGGTGTTTTGGACAGCAGCAGTGTAGTAATCTTTATTGCCTATCTGTATGTCTGACCGGCCTAGCTGGGCGGTGTGGGGGGTACAACGTTTATTTATTGGACCTCCCAGTCACATATGCCAGGGCTGTATATATGTTACCCCTAATTGCTGTAAAGTAACCTAGTTATATACATGTGTATATCTACAATGACATATTTGTTTTGCGTGTATATGTCTATATCAATACCTGTTGTTTGTGTATATATATCTATCTATATTTATCTGTAGTATATCTTTGTGTGTGTATATATATATATATATATATATATATATATATATATATATATATATATATACGTTTTTATCTATATATATACATCTGGGGGTCTGTTAACCTATACATTTCCCGGACACAGACACTTACACATGCGTATTGGGTTTTATCTCTGCTTCAATAGCATACTATTGCCTTAGTCATTCTGACACCGACACTTCACTCCAGTGAACTTGTGATCAGTATACTGCACGTTATACAGCGGACAGATGTCGCATGTTTTTCATGTCTGGGGTGCCGCTGATAAGCGTGATGTGATAGTGTCATTCAACCTATTACTCGTATGCGCAGCCTGTTATTTCTGCTACTGTGTTTGTTTCTGTGCACATTCATATTAGTAATGTTAATATAATGAGTGTTTGTGTTACTGAGATTGTACGTCAACATATTGATGTCTGCATGTAGTTGTATCTTTCTGCTTTTCATGGTTTGGGGTTGTCACAGCAGAACTCCGTTCCGCTCATGGGTGGCGTTTATGTTTTATGTGCCGGGCTGCCAGCCCTGACACACAACGTCCGACAACGATACGCACATTCACGCATATCTCCACGTAGACGACGCTCTATCTAGGAATCGCACCTACGTACTAGCTGACCTCCATGGGCCGCTCCATTGCAACCGGCGCAACATGCCCTAGCACTCCTGTGTCCATAATCGCATATCCATAGTTTCTCCAGCACACCCGTGTTGAGTTTCCATGTATACCAGCCATTATATACCTGTTATCGCAGCCACGACACACCTTTACACATTGCCCTCTCCAGAGCATTGGGGTCCTACACACATTTTGTACCACCTCGTGTATTCACAGGCTCACCATCCATTCATATTTGCACATACGTGCCTTTCCTGGTGTTATGGATTATGAACGATTTGTGGGTTACAAGTGTAGGTGGTCGCAACATGTACTACATTCCATCTGTTTACAATGTTGACGTAATACGTCAACGATGTTATGGCCACTGGTATAACCCTACCTCTGGTGTGAATAGCGGTGCTGTACTCACACTTGTGCAGCTTTATCTGACATACGCTGTGAGCACTTTATAATTCCTTACTTGCTCTAGATTCCCTTCACAACCCTTATGTTTGCTTTCGTCTTTCGGCGTTCCTTACATATCTATATATAAATATATATATATATATATATATATATATATATATATATATATAATTGCATATTTCTGTTATGTCTGTGGATATTTATCTATACACACATCTATCTATCTATATATATATATATATCTATATAAAAGTTACAGCTGTACAAGACAACATACATTTACTATGCTAAAAGCTGAGTACACCCGTGCAGGCGCACTTGCATCTACTTATTCTGAGTTACATATGTTTACTGGCACTTCTTTGGGATTACATGTGCCTTATTCCTTATGAAAGTACCACTTTGATTGATGGAATCCAGTTAACGGACCCATGCGAACGCGGTCACCTTTACATGTATAAATGTTGGCTTTACAGCACAGAGGCATTCATTACACAATTAATATGTGCTATAGTCGTACTTGAACCGGGAATGCCTTCACGTTAGGTGGATGCTCTAACCACTACACTATTGTTGTTCTGGCTCATTTATATGTATACCCATGGTTCATAGCTACTCTGACATATGCCTCACCACTTCCCTTACACAGCAGGCATCCATTCTCCTGCTGGGAAAACCGCAGTACTACACTTACGACATTCGCTCTTTCCTACTGCTCTGGACCCGTGCTGCATGTCTACTTACTCCAAGGATATTCAGAACTCCGACACTTATAGTCCTCGCACAAACGCGTGTTTAATCTTCAGGGTGTTCATGAGTTGGTCCCGGTTTAGGCTCGTCTGACTGGTGACTAGAACTGCCCTGGCACTGTTCAAATATCAGATGTAGCAGATGGACAGAGTTAGTCCAGATTTTAACATTCTACCTGTGTTTACAGACGCAGGTGTTTGGGCACCTCTGACAACATTATTAGGTCGGCGCTACATAATTTAGGGCAGGGAGTGGTTCCACTACATAATGCAGGGTGGGGGGAGTTTCCACGTGTTTCCCTTCCCATCTGACTATTTCATTCATTTATAGATACAATGAATATTATTTTGGACATCAGTTATACATTCACTACAGGTTTGCAATAGTCCTGTCAACAGATGTGACAGTTGGTTGGTGTACTTATGTATACGGACCTCTGTGATACTCGGGGACTCATTTCTAGAGTGACATGGACACGGCGATGACAACTCAGGGACAATCACGGACACTTCTACCATATTAGTACTATTAACTTGGAACGTGTTGACAGATTTGTAATATTACTAATTTTCCGCAGTTAAATGCGTCTATTACTCTTCATTGTTGTAAGTAGTCATTCTCATTCAACACCTTTCCTCCAAAGGTCACTGGCTTTGTGAGTGTTTAAGAGGCTGGCCAGTTATTGTGCGAATGCTCTGACCATTGGTAGGGTTGACATTGTCATATGTACAGGTTGAGATATATTGTGGGGACACCAGATTGTTTAGGCCAACACATAGCCACGGTCAGTGCAGGTTTAGAACATTCATTAGTTTCCTAGCTGTGAGCCTATACCTTTAGCATTTTAGTTGTTTGCCTGTTTCTTGTACTAATTACATTTATTCTATCCTGACGTGACCGCTTTAGGCAACTGTTACATGCAGTATGGTACATAGTTATTTCCTACAATCACAGGACATTTGGCATTGTATCATTGTTGGTCAGGTAACACCTACCCACACAGTAATTGTCCCTCACACAGTGGATCAGGGGGTATCCTGTTTACGTCAGTGCCTTCATCACCCTTATTCCATGTGTCACTATGCGAATGTGCGCAATATATTCTCTCGCTTATTTGTATTGGGACACGTGCGTCACGGGCAGGTGTTTGATCCTGGGTAGTAGGTTCTGCATGACCATATAGGGCTGGACAGTCTCGTGCACCACTACTACACATTCCAACTTGTGTCCAGATGTCTATAGGACTGGACATCGTGTCTTGATACCCATTCTAATGTTTACACAGGTTACTTATCCCATGATATCCAAACATTTATCAAGATCGAATAACAAGATTGATACCGACCATTCTTCTGGTGTTACGAAAATGTGCTGGGGGTTTTACTTGCAAGGGATACATAGTTTGCAATCCTGAAACTGCCTCTTGTGACACTACCTACTACATATGCATAGTGGTCACTATGTGTAGATGTGCCAAGCCAAACTAGTAGGCCAAGTATGGCTGGATTTGGTGGATGTTTAGGTATGGGTGTGGGTTGTGTGCTGTGGAGGGGATGCTGGGTAGTCCATTATGCATCCAGGTGTGTTGCATTTGATATGGCCTGTTCCATCAGGACCAATCTGTGGGTATGTGCCGGTGACATTTCTGTACATTTGTATCACACATTTTAATATTCATATGTTTGTGGGATTGTGTTCTACAGTATGGCCTGTCTGGTTGTATTGCAGATGTGTATACATGTTGTTTGTGTTTCTCTCTGCTTCACCTGCTGCTCCCTCATACACCTCCAGTTCACCTATTCTGCATACGACACAGTCTCGCCTTTGAGGATTATACCATTACCCATCCCCCCCACACACATATTCCTGACACTCCATCCATCACTGCTTTGGTTGATGGCCCATGACACGGTCAAGGTAACACATTGCATACCCTACATATGTCAGGTACCTGTATGGTTGTGTGGACTACCCTGCCATGTTTGACCTTCCACATGCTATACCTCATGCACATAGGTACATGCCCATACTGAACTTTCATGACATGGTTGGTATACCCGGGTAATACCCGTTCAACTGTGACACATCCTGACAAGTACGGCCTGGAGTGCAGATGTGTGGATTTTGGCCGACTGTTCTAATCATTGGTAGGATGCCACCTTTTCCTACGTCCAGGATGGGATATATTCCGGACACATATCCGATTGTACTGGACAACATGTACCCACAGTCAACGCTATGGATAATACTGTTCCTTTCAGCCTACATGTTGCCTTATTGTTGTAGTGGTTTACATGCTCCTTCTGTTTTGTTTACATGCTTATTCTATTTCCTGTCACATATGGTATGTTAAATACGGACATACCTATTGTATGTCACTATTACATGCATTGTGGGATATAATTCGGTCATACGGTCGCTAGATATTTACATTTATCGTGTTTTTTGTTATGGACACATCTGCCCAGCTGTGTACTCTCCCTCACAATATGGCTCAGGTGGTGATCCTGACCATTGGGCTGGACGTACCTATTGGTGGCACGCTAACATACGATGCGTTTCACTTCCACTTGGTATAACTATTTACACTGCGTTGGACTATGGGTACATGGTTTTCAATGTCATTTGTTCGAGGGATAGGGACCCGTTATTCCCTACTGTGCATTTGTGTTTGCTTCTTCATTTTGTGTTCACAGGAACTGTCTTGCATGCTTTGCATACGTTTCAGTATCCATGGACACTGACAGGTGTGATTACTATTGCTCGCAAATTGTTATATGCAAGCATTTTAGGTTGCACGTCAACAGCTGACATTTCCATGCCTCCGTGCGGCACTTCGACATGCCCTATGCACTCACGCTCCTTTCCTATGCACGTGGCTGTGGCGGCAGTGCACCTTCATTAATATGCATTTGGCGCTACTGCGCCATCTTCACGCCACATGGTCGGCGCAAGCCTAATGCCGGCCTTGCGCCAAGCTTCATGAATCCCGGGGACTTTATATTTATTGGAACCCAGTTCCTTGTTTTATACACACTGTTCATATAAATATGGTATTCAGCCTAGAATTGATAAAGTACTTATTTCTAATTATTTGATCTCTGTAATAGAAGCGTTTATAGTAATTTATTGAATGTTATTGGACTGTAATGCAGCCACATTCATGCTATGGTTAAACCAATAAACTTAATCCTTCGTAACAGTTTACCAGTTTATATTACTAAATTAAAATAATTCAGAGAGTGGATTTTAAAGGAAATTCAGCAATTTGTAGACATCAATAATAGTGAGGTCTCAGATATTATTTTGTGAGATTAAACGCTTACTTATTTGGTAAGATATCTAATTGGTATCTACATAAAAATTGTATGAAATAAAGAACTATTGGACTTACAATGAATATAGATAATTTAAAATTAAAATTAAAATTACAAAAAAAAAAAAAAGAATTTAGCAGCTCAAGTTGATACCTTAAACTCAAAGTATATGAAGACCTCACAAGACAGCATTTCTATTTGTTTAGAAAATATTAAATTATACCCATATTTCATAAACCCAAGAAGTTTACATAAATTAGTTGCCAAATCCAAAAAAAAGTAAATCTAATTACATTTGAGAAATTTTTAATAAGAACAATAATATGAAAGTTACAGATATTGGAGGTATTTAGACCGCTTTAGGAAATATTATAATGATCTAAATACCCCTAGTAAAATTAAAAAAACAAATTCAATTAAACATTTTTAAACAAATATAGTCCTAACAAATCAACACTGGATCAAATAAAGAAAATAAAAATATCTATCTCAATATCAGAAATCAAAAAACAGATTAATAAATTAAAGGACAGTAATGCCCAAGGTAATGATGACATTATACTAGAGGTATATAAGTTATTGCCTAATGGCCTGTTACTTAGTTTATAAAAGACTTTTACAAAAGTTAAAACTACTTTTAATATTCTACCATTTTGGACATATACCTTTCTATTTTGAAACATGGCAAATATCCTCCTTTGTGTTCTTCATATAGACATATTTGTTGTTTACATTTTGATCATAAAAATACATTTATTCCTGCTAATAGAATTAAATACATTCTTGCAACATTAATAAATGATAATCAGACTAGATTAATATTAAATAGACAGACACAGGACAATATTAAAATAATACTAACTTTGATTATTTGAGTAGTATGAACAAAGAATTATCAATAATCAGTTTAGGTTTAAGTAAAGCATTTGATTCTGTTGACTGGTTTTATTTATTTCATGTTCCTGAGGAATATAATTTTCCAAATTGTTTTATAAAAATTATTAGCCATCTTTATCAAACTTCTTTAGTTATTGTAAATTATGTTCCTATCTCTGCCTCAATCAATTAAGTTTTATAGAGGTAATAAACAGGGTTGTCCTTTGTCACCTTTATGATTTGCTTTGATTATGCAGCCATTTGCCAATGATATAAGATCTAATACTGAGATTGTTTGGTTCAATATTACAGTATATGGTTAAACAAAAATAATATTTCATCTACATATAATCAAACGTTACCTAATAATTTGATATGGCTATTAAAGCATTATTTCATTAAATCATTAATAATCCTTCTGTTTTAGAATATATCAATAATAGTCTTAACATATTTACAAAATATAGTTATGAAAGCCTAGATTTAAAATCATGGGTCTTTGCAGTATTCCTTTTAGCCTTTACTGAAGATTGTTTTGATTCTCAAATATTTCTAGAAAGCTAATTAAAAAAAAATTTAATCTTTTGGATTCGGCTCATAAATGATACTAAAATACTCACATCTGAATTCTTAATGGAAAATATATTGAACAATTGGCTTATTATTCAAGTAAATGGGCAACATGTAATAACTAAATTAAAGGTGATGTCTAATATGGTTAAAAAGTTAGACTATACTCCTTGCTCCACTCTTCCCTCAAACTAATATTTCTGTTCTCCTAAAATAGACAAGCTGACAGTCACTGATTAAGCAATTCTCTCACCTGACTCCAAGTTGTAAATATTGTAACTATCACAGTATTTCTATTGTCTGCACAGCAAGTTTTTACCTTACTTAATTAAAACATCTGCATGCAAACTGCCCCCCTTCTAATGTAAAAACACAAGAAACCTCAGATTTTTATTTTACAGGCAATTGATCATTCTGCGCTGAAAGGAACTACCTGTAAACTGCGTTCTCTATTATCTGTTAACTGTGTTTTATAATGTACATTTTATGTATTTGCATTTCCTTACTGTATGAATTGTATACATGTATTTTACCTTTAACATTATGTAACCATTATTGTATTGCTTATGGAGCTTTTTCCCCGGGCCCTCCACTGAAAATGGGCACGTTCTGGCCCAGTGGACTTCCCCGGTAATCAAACTGAAAATAAATAAAATAAATATTGAATTTTTATTTAATTTTGTACCAAATACTGACTCTAGTAAATACCATTTATCTGAAACATTCAAAATATTAAGAAATTATAAATTATATGTTAAAAATAGTAATTTTGACTACTCTACTGAAACAATTCACACAGTTTTAACTGAATATGATTAACAAATGATCTTACAAACTTCCAGAAAAAATTCATCTTCATTGCACTGGAAATTCTTTTCATGGAAATATTTACATAGAGCTTTTCTAACTTCCTATGAGATTGAATCTATATTAAAAATATATATATATATATATATATATCAAATGGAGATGTGTTCTTTGTCAAAGGCAGATTGGCAACATATGCTTTTTAAATGCAGTATTTTGCAACCTTTTGGGAAAGGTATTAAATACTTTATATAGACATTATGGCCTGACAACCTTAACCTTACAAAACCCTTTATATTGTTGATACTCCAATTATTGGATCTATTTCAAGATTGCAAATTCCTCTTCTTTGCTGTATCGTAACCATAACAAGAAAAGTTGACACTAGAAATTGAAAAATATGTTTACTCCCTCTATTACAGAGTTTACAAAGATTGCCACTACTGTTTGTCAAAGAGAATTATGCACTTTTAGGATGAGAACTAATAAGAATACTTCTGAAAATTATTGGCTAAAACTAAATACTTTCCTAGAAAAGTGTTGATTAATTGATTTAATATTAGTTACAATGGACTCTTGTAAATAATTATTTCAGTTTCTATGAGCTGTGTTAATATGTTTTGTTCATTATTTAAATTTTAATAAAATATGTTTTAAAAAGGGATAGGCAGAATGCCCACTTCCAGGATCTCATTTAACAGTTTTTGAAAGGGACTAATAAACTCCTTAGATATTTATACAGTCCAGCAAACAATCTGTCTGGTCCTAGAACTTTACCTCCTGTCATGGATTGAAGATTCCCACAGATTTCTATCTCAGAGACAGCTTTTGATAGGCCTGTATGTTCTACATCCATGACCATTGGATGCTCAACAGAGCTTTAAAAAAATCTGCATTGTACTTGGCTTTTCTGCTGATAAATTCAGCTTATAATATCTGGTTGCAAAGTAACACTTAAATGCCTTGTTTACTTTTACATGGTTATTTATTAGTTTATGTTTCACAAAAATATTGGATACATTAAAATATACTTGCTAGGCTATTGGGTAGATAAAAATTCAATCTATGTCAACTCGACACCGCAAAACTCGACTGCCAAACATGAGCGGACAGATGATCTGCTGTGGCGACCCCTAACCGGGAAAAAGCCGAAAGAAGAATCCAGAGTGCTCCTATACTCTTATAAAGTTAACTATTGAACAGGATATGCTTATTTCACTTAAGCAAGATCAACAACCTACTCACCCCAAAAGAATACCTAATAGAAAATCTTGCTAATCTCTCTCCAACTCTGTGTCAGACTAAGAGTCAAGGGTTCTGTTTCTCCAAGAAAGAATAACTTTAACAATGAATTCAAAATTAAATGTTTGTCATTAAATTGCCTGGCTTTTTATTGCTTCTGTGTTTCCATTTTATTTTTCTTCTTCTTTTGCTGAGTAGGTTTCTGATGTTCCATGCTAAGAGTCATCACAGGCATACATCTCTGTAAGTATATCCTTTGTTACAGCTTAATATTTATTTTATTTTTCTTCACTGAAAAGATATGAATTTATCTTTATCAAGGGCAACTTTTCTCGACATCTCATGTTGTCAAACATTGTGTCAGTATAATTGCGACTCCCTGGGGATGTTCCTTTATCTTGGGTGGCAGTGCAACAAATTTTCCTGGCCTTCAAAGTAACTAGACCTGTGGTTTATAGTAACAGATAGGGCTTGCAGTGCTTTAAATGCATCCTTACATTTCTTAGATATGTGTTCTCTGGAAGGAATAAATAAGGAAGATCTTTGCTTGGAAATCTGTCTTGAAGGGTTCAGCATGCTGTCCCAGCACTGGTGTAACTTTGTCTTTCTTCTTTCCATTCAAGGAATAGTTAAGCTAGAAGTGCTTTAGCAATAGTGATTTTAGAATATAAGACAAAACTAAGCAGTGCATTTTCAGATGGCAGGAAAAGGATTTGTTAATACCATTCATAGGTTGATACTAGGCTATCAGCCCTATGGCCTAGCCATAACAATTCCCTGGCTATTTCTTCCCACAGTATTTATTTCCCTGGACCAATGTCTAGCAGGGCAACTGATGTGCTTCCCAGGGTGAATTTCCTATCTCCCATCCAATCATCAAGGTTCTTTTGAAGAGGGCCAAAGAGGTGATCTGCTTCACATGTACAGGCAGTCTATTCCAGAGTCTGGGGAGTCTCTGGGTCAGTAACCTATCCCTCCAGCATGGAGAAAGGGAAGGAAATTTTTGGAGAGGGGGGAGAGGGAGGGGGAGGGGGAATTATTATTGAACCCCCTGGTTACCCCACATACCCCCCACCCCCCCCCCACAAGTAACATCACCAATGAAGGAAATAAATGGACTTTTAATTATTTTAATATTTATAATTTCAGTTCTGTGCAATTAGAAGAAGGACATTTTAGTTTACTTTCCAAAGGTTTAAAATTTATTCCAAGCACTAAAGGAAATGTGGTGAAAACACTGTTGGACCTAAAAATATTTTTAAGGAAAGTCAATTTTAAAACCCTGTTTCATAACCATGCAAAGGAGAATGAATCCTCTTTAAGACGTAAATCTACTTACAACCCTCCTTTAAATTAAAAAACCTTGAAAAAATAATAGAGAAAGAAATTAGAAAAGTTGATTTCAAAAGGGTGTCATATGATAACCTAAATCAAAAAGAAAAAGACATTTTGAATAGCTTAAAGGCAGATAGAAATATAAGGGTTATGAAGCCGGACAAAGGGGGAGGAATTGTGATTATGGAAAGTATAGAATATGATTCCAGAATGTATAAAATATTGTGGGATGAGCCTGTGTCAAAAAATGAGATAAATATTGCATACAATAGAATTGATATGAATTTGTATGATATGATGGTGGAAGGACTAATTGACCTAGAAAATTATAATTTTTTAAAAGTGGAAAAGCCTAAGGTACCTGCCATCTTTGGGATCCCCAAAATACACAAAAATGAATGCAATCCCCCATTGAGACCAATAGTAGCAGCTAATGGTTCTAAAACTAATTCTTTAGCCAAGTTTGTAGATATTAAAACTAAAAACATTTGGCTGCAAAAAGTACATATTTTAAAGGACTCATGGGACCTATTATACACCATTGGAGACACGACTGAAACTGAGGGGCTCATTTTTGTTACTATAGATGTAATAGACCTTTTTCCATCTATCCCACATGGGGAAGGCCTAGAGATGTTTGAGGAAGTAATTTTTGAAAACATGAACATAACCCATAATGACAAGATAGTAAGTAAATGGTTAATGGAGATGATTTTGTACAACAATATTTTATTTTTTAATGGGGAATTTTTTAGACAGATTCAAGGAGTGGCGAACATATGCTAATTTGGTTTTATCAAAATGGGAGGAAGAATTTGTATTGGAAAGTAAATATAAACCCTTCATGACAGTTTACCGTAGGTTTTTGGATGACATAATTATTTTTTGGAATGGGGGAGAAGACAAACTCAATGAGTTTTTAGTATATTTGAATAATACTTGTAGTTTTTTACAGTTCACTTATAAAGTGACATACAATTGCAATACCTGGACTTAGAAATATATATGAACAAGGACACTTAGAAACCAAAATATACAGAAAAGCCACATACTGTAATTCTTTTCTCCATTTCGATAGTGCCCACCCTATACATGTAAAGAAGAACATAATAAAAGGGCAGTTTGTGAGAGGAAGTAAAATGACTAGTAAGAATCAGGACTTCCTTTTAGAATGTGATTTATTGGAGAGAATGTTCCAAGAAAGGGGCTACCCAAATAACTTGACTAAGGAAATTAGAAAAGAGGTTTCTTTAGGAAGAGAAGGCAGATTTGCACCCATTATTAAAAAAGAAAAAGTAATTGACAATTTAAGTGAACCAAGGAAAGAAAATAAACAAGAAAACTTTGACTTAGCTTTAATTTTAGAATACAATACATTTAATAATAAAATAAGAAGGATTTTTAACAAGGAATGGGATAGGTTTATAGAATTAACAGAATTAGACCTAGGAATTAATAGTGTGCCCAAGGTAGTGTTTAAAAATTCTTTAACTATAAAAAATTTACTAGAAAATCCTTTTATATAGGGAAAACTGAGAGGAAATTAAAGAGAAGAATATTTGAGCATCTAAATGATATAAAAAATTGTAAAGAAACGAATGCCCTATATAAGCACACTAAAAAGTGTGAGAAAGCTAGTTTTAGTTTTACGGTTTTAGAACATACAGAAAAAGATATAAGAGGAGGGCCGTGGGAAGAAAGGTTAGAATACCGTGAATTGTGGTGGCAAATGTCACTAGAAGCAAACAAAACCCCAGGCCTAAATGAGTACATAAGTATAGCCCCCATTTTAAAATTAAGAGCAGCTAAATTATGATTAGATTTAGCTTTTAATTAGATACTTATATATTTCTTTTTTTGGTCATCCATACACCTTGAATTAGTAAAAGAAACGAAACTACCTGAATTACAGTATTTTTTTACACAATTTTATACAATATTTAAGAGATTTTTAAGATGTGAGGCAAACTTTTTTTAAAGAATTCCTTCCACTATATGTAATTTAACAAATTGCCACTAGAGGGCACGGTTATTCCTTTTTCATTTACTTTTAGAATTAACAAAATGTCTCTATTTTATACTATTTCTACTATTTTATATTTATTTCTACACAAATGTATAACAACTTATCAATATTAATTTAATTGAATGTAAGGAAATTAATGTGTACATAACTAGAAGTTTTTCAATAGAAACTTCCCTTATTTAAAATAGGTTTTAAATGTTTTAATTTAAAATTTTATTGATTGATAATTAATTAATTGATTTATTTGATCAATTAGTGTGTATATATATATATACAAAGAAAGGTTGGGGTTAGAGTGTTGATCTGATGAAGTCTGTTATATGACGAAAACGTATTTGGAGAATTGCGTTAATGGTGGATGTGAAGTTTATTTTTAATCTGTGCCAGTTTGCTTGGTGTGCGTTTTGGAACTGTATATAATAAACTTGTGTTGAGCCAACAAACTTTCCTGGATTTCTACACCTTTTTGGACGTTTGAGTTGAGTGGCGCTTTTCACTTTATTGGTTTGGAGTTTCTATCCCTCCAGCATGTTTTGTTCATTGTGATGACAAGGTTTAGAGCCCTGGAGCATGTGTCTCTGAAGGAATGGGATAAATAGCCTTTGCAAGGCTCGAACCCAGGACCCTACACACCATAGCCAAAATGATTTACCACTAAACCATGTCAGATATTCATTGATTAGACAGCTCATAGAACATCTATAAAAAGGTTTACAGCTCCTATTTTAATCATGTAATATGCAGACTGCCTTTCTATAATTCTTTCATAACAACAGCCTTTCAATAAAAAAATAAATGCAAAAACTTAACATGCATTTCACTTGAGACTATGTGCATTTAAGAACCAGTGCATTACAGGCATGAAACTACGTAGAGATCTTTTACAATCTTTTTGCAAAGCAAAGGGTTAAAATGGTGATTAAGCTGTAAATGGTTGACATTTAAGATATCAAGTATGAATCAGCAGCCAATGTATTAGTGCAAATGAGTTTCAATGTCTGTTTTCTTATACAAGCGTCCCCTGTTAGCAATTCTTCTTCTCTTGCATATCTGTAGCACTTCATTATATGGAGGGACAAATTACTGTTCTTCTCTGCTCTGCCCCCGCTGGGAATTCTGCTTTCAGGAGCTTCTCATTTTGATGCTAAAAGCCCCTGATATTTTGTCTGACAAATTAAAGGCAGAATTAAACACAACTGAATGGCTTATCTCTGAAGTATTTTAACCTTTCTGATATGTGGCCAAGTGAGCTGAGAAGGAAAGACAAGCAAGAAAAAGAAAACTCTTTTCACGACTCCAAAGTCTGTGCCTTGAGTGGCAGCTGGAAACAAGGCACTGACTGTTTGCCGACTGCCCATGCCTGTGATATGGATGGAAGAAATCGTTTTTTATTTTCTCAAAGAACCTGTTACAGTGAAACAACTCTTAGTAACTCTTAGTAAGTTAGAGCTGGACAGAGAGGGGCCTCAGTACATGTAATAATCTGGATAGCTGTTTCTTACCATTTTCTCACTGTTCATCTTTCAGTTCCATTTTTTTTCACTAAGAGAATCTCTTGACACTATGTCAGGCAATTGTTATTGATGGTGCTGGATTCTTTGGCAGTTTTCCTTTAATCTTCAGCTGAACTTATTATTATTTTTTTTTCCTGTTAGGAAATAGTTCCATAAGCCAAGAGAATCATAGAACTTGCTAATATGAAGGAAACAGTTGCACTACTATACCATATAAGGCAAAAACACATTTGACTCCGAATATACAAAACAGTCTACTAAAGCTAAACGCAGACAAGTAAAGTGTTTCCAAATTTGTGAAATCCACTAACAATATCTGATTTGGGAAAGATAAACGTGTGTATGTTGTTTTCCTAATTTATGACATCTTGCTGTAAAATGTGGAACATTTGCTCTGGAATTAGTAATTGAACAAACTTTGCCATGCATAATGCAGAAATGGCTTCAAAATCGCAACTTGCAAAATATAAAAATGACATGGATTAGCTACATAGGAATGAACATTTGACTACCAATAAACCTCCAAGTTTGAAAACGTCTGTTATATACAATATTTACAAATATACATCATAGCTGTAAAAAAATGCAGCTTGAAATGTATTGGTATTGCAGACTTTGCATGCAGATGGATTATATAAGTAAATGTTTAAGGCAGGATGTTCAAGACTAAACCAGTCAGACTGGGGTTTTAGTATTCACTCATTGGTCTTGTCTATTTGGGTGCTTTGAAAAGAGATAAGGTTTGTAAATTAAAGTCACATTTCTTTGAGCAGATTTTATATTATTTTTTGGTGTTTTGTAATCTACATAGCAATTCTATTTGCAAATGTGTTTATTCCATTTTATGATGCAATTATGAGATCTACAGAATATCCAGAGTGATTAAGTATTAAAAGCAGTTTCATCCATAGATAAAAAAATCTTCTGAGTTATCCAAAAGACAATTCAAGCAGATATTAACAGCAGATGAGAAAGATTTTCATAAATCATTAATATGCAAACATTTTGTACAATATGGATTGAAGAAAGCAACATCTATTTGGCTTATAATAATCTTACAGCGACTGAACTGAATTATAAAATCAGTGTTAGAGGGTGCAATACAAAATATACTATTATACTGAGAAAAAGTTTTAAAAATGAGACCTAGGCCAACAAACAGTGATGGCTGAGGTGCTAGCAGCTCTTTCTTTTTTATTCATTGGAGGCATTATCCTATAATCGCTCAGTGGTTATAGTAACTAGCTTTGGTCCAATTTGTTTGAAGAGCAGTTGATTTACTTCTGTTATTCTTTGCTGTTATACTTTACTTCTATACTTAAATATTTTATAGGCCGGTCCATGCCATCTCTAAAGGGAATGAATGCAATATATCAAATTACACACAGAGGGATAAACTCATATTTTTTTCAGCTAATATGTGCATGTGTATGTGTTTGTGGGGGGGGGGGTAATTTATTTTAAGACAGAAATGACTTACCTTTATTTCTTAGCAAATGTATATAAGATTTTCTGTCAAGCTTATATGCTGAAGAATCCATTTGGTGAAAATTACACCACATTTTTGTTAATGTATAGTAGATGTTGTCACTGTGCTCTTCCCACATAGTCTGTGAAAATACTTAAAATTTAGCAGGTGAGCAACTGTTGTATGTGCCTGCCTCAGGTGTAGCAAATGCAGTATGATAATGGTAGGCTGATAGAGGAGGTAGTAATGCCACAGAAACATAGACAAGACTGTGAATAGATGTGGAAGAAAAAGTAGAAGGGCCATGAAACACATATCAGTCTCAAATAATTAAAGAAAAACAGGTGAAAAAACAAATGATGTGTGGTTTACAGAAAAGTAACCAGATATGCAAACCAAAAGGAGCTATGATATCAGCAGAGTCTAACTACTATTGAATCCACAGGCATCCTCACAATGTGGAAGCAGAACCTTAGCAAACTGACCCACTTGTCCACATATACAATGCATGCACAGACATACTAATAACATTGGACAGTCATACTGCTACCTTTAAACTATGACAGCAATGACAGAAGTGACACTGGTTTATGAAAGGTATACATTTTGTGAACAAGTCCTTTCCGGTGTCAGTATTAACAACAACACAATCTGAAGCATGTATACTCACCCTGAAGATCTCTTAGGTGCTCCAGTCTTCTTCTGTGCAGCTATCTATTTGTTTCAATAGTGTCAGGGGCAACAGCTCTACAAAGAGCTGCGTGCAATATTGGTAGATGGCATGCAGTACCAGTTTAATGCGTAGCTGACATATGTTCTACTTGCAGCACATATACAATGCCCACTTTTTAACTTCATCCTTCCATCACCTAAGGAAGTTAGAGTTGCAGTTATTCATATCTCTGTAATGGTGTTGTCCCTGGTCCCCTGTGATTGGGATGCCAGTTCCACAGGAGATAGTTTGGCCTAAAGTAATCCAGGCTTCATTCTTAAACTAAGGCCGTTTATAACCCTCCTTCATGAGCCCCTGGCTGTAATCTTTATGGAGGATTTAGAGAAATATTTTTGCTTCCTCCTCAGTCTACATTTGCACTCTAAAAGGAGCACTTTTCCCTCTTTCTCCATACATGGTCTCATCTTGAAGAATTTCAAGGAAAAAAGGCAGGGGATGGGCACCCAAATCAAGTCTGACATGTTCCATTAGCTGTATACTGATAGACACTGATGGGCACATTATTTGTGGGATGCTTGGCAAACTCAGAAGATATATGTACGACATTATTGTAGTACATGGACCACCACGATTATGCTCCAAAATTGGAAAAGAAGATAAACCTGTTACTCTCTGCTGTAGCAAGAGACACAACGATAACAGCACTTTCAGAGGTAGGTAAAATTTGATACACACCCCCCCAACTGCTGTGACAGTCAGGTATAAGGGATAGGATATTCCTTTGGCCCCTGAATATATATCCTCCTATGTCTATAGAAGTTTACAAATGTTAGTCTGTCAGTAACATATTGAAATTAGTGCAGTATTTAAAAACTTTAAGGGGATGGGGGCATCCTCTCCATGTTAAAATCTCCCACTGAGTGGAAGCTGATATATCACAACCATTCAGAAAGCTATATGTAACAGATGTTGAAGCCACACACACACACGTTTATGCTAAAGTGGGATAAACTGCACAGGGAACAAGTGCACTTTTGACAGGATGACCTCATGAGTGTGTTGCAGTGAGGTTGTTTGTGTTAAAAGTGTGATAAAGTGCAGAGGGAGCTGTATGAAAAGTTAAATGTATTCTCCTCAGTAGAAGAGGACACAGCACAGTTGACACTGAAGGTTTACTTACCTGTCTCTAAAACAAACTCAAGTTTCACACAGTAAGAATTGAAACTCCTACCAATCTAGTCACACAATCTAGGGAACATAGTATTAACCACAAGCACTATAGGAGAAGTCTGAATTCGATTATGTGAAAAAAGTTTGTAATTAGTAAAACATCACTATTTGGAGCAGTGGGTACAGTGTATCACACATTTTGGGACACATGCATATGTGTGGACAGACCAAACTAAAAGCACTGTGATTTCCCCATGTAGTCACAAACACTCTCCTGACCACCAAATCAAATATTTCCCATAACAATGTATTCTGCAGTATGTGAATGCATGCACAATCATTCCCCTGACCAACAAATGTAACATTTCACACAACTGCATCTTTTATAGTCTGTTCATATACATACAAGCACTCCCCTGATCACCAAATGAAACATTTCCCGCAATGAACTCCTTCTGTTGTCTGTCCATGTGTGCACAAGCACTCCCCTGACAACCAAGAGAAATATTTCCCCCAGTGATCCTTTCTGCAGCCTGTCCATATAAACACACCTGCTTTTTTGTTTGTTTTTTTTTTCTTACGTTACATTAACACACAGATGCTAACTGTGATGTTCATGCACATATGGCATAAAATGACACTTGGTCTGCAGGAACCTCAAACCACCTCAAGAGTATAATCATATGAAATGTTATTGAGATCTCACTGGCAGTCTTAACTGTTCATGACAATAAGTTTTATTTACATGACTTTCTCAGGATGTAGTAGCGTAAAACACACATGCATGGTCTTGTTAGAATGAAACAAGCATGTGATCAAGGCTGGGAAGCATTGTTTCTAAAAGATTCCTCCTTTACTCAAATGTTGTCTGACCAGGAAGTTGCTATATATGACATTATGGGTGTGAGGAGTTTACCTACCCAGGGGATGCAGGAGGGTTTGCCCCTACCAAAAAACACTTACTTAGAGCTGGTTTGTTATCTTGTATGCAGTGGTTGACTTTTACTGTTAGGTTTGTGTTTTTTATAGCGGAACCTGTTTTAAACATCATTATGTGACAAGTGGCACAAGAGGGAAGAAGCATTAAGTAAAGTAGATGTTAATTTTGTCTGGTTAAAATTACATGATGTTTATGGTGGCACAGTTCACAACACTATGATGGGTACTCAGGACTGTGTATGTATAGGAAAAGATAAAAGCTTGCAACTCTTTGTAAAACAAAATTCCCTTTTCCTATAGAGGCAATCTAATAGCATTGATGTACATCCTTTGGCATATGTCCATAGACTGTAAAACAAATAATGAATTTAGAGCAGCCAATAAAGCTGAGAATGGCCATAAGGCTTTTTTCAGTTACATCAGGAAAGTTAGAAATAGTACCCAGTCCTAATGTGAAATAATCACCAATGGCCTACCCCATGCCAACCTGAAAATCATAGCAAATTTCCTGTCTGACAAATCTGATTCCAGCTTCACTCCTCCCACACATTCCATTGCTGATTCCATTTTCTCTGCATACTATCATCACCCTAGATCAAGTTACATCAACACTCTCAAAAACTAATAACACTAGTTGCAAGGGCCATAACAAATTTCCAGTTTATCAGCTTGCAAGAATCAAACACCCACATAGCCCAAACACTTTTAAATCACTAACCTTAGTATCACCACAGGTTATGTGCCAAAGCTAATAATTGATCTGGGTTTGTTAAAGGTAGCTAATATCTACACAAATTAGTTAATATGCTTTGAGAAAGTCACCTACTCTTTAGATATGGGCTAGAATTTTCACATTGCCTACCTTGTCTTTGATATAACTTTTGAGACCATACTTCACAGAAATATTATAGACAAAGTCTCTATTCTCAGCCTTTACCTTTACATTGTGCACTGAATATTAATACTTATTGAGAGATCTACATTATTAAGGTAGGAATATCTACTCTATCTGCAGAGATGTCACTAGCAATGCTCCTAAAGGCTCAGTCTTATGCCCCCTTCTTATTTGATAATTATTTCTCAGAAGTAAAATTTTACATCCAGTGTCTTTGGCCACACAAGTCTGCAGATGGCTGCAGACTAGGTATATCTGATAATTGCTTATTATTCTCATAAAAGCCATATATTCAAATTAATGGCTGGTATGCTACCAACAGGGTCACCCCAAATGCCAAGATGTGCAGCACTGTTACATTTGTTAAAACCCCTGCCATGTCCTCCTATCACATCATTGCATCTTCAGTACAGAGACTTTTATTAGAGCTCTGGGTTCCTACATAATTAATTAGCTCTCTTTTAACCATCATGTCTTGGCTGTGATTAGGAAGTCCTTTTGCATCACACAGCTGATTTTTCATTGTGTTTCATCTAGGTCAAGGAATGGTCGTTCTTTGTCTCATTATACTTCTCCCTTATTCAAACTATAAAGAACACAATAATCCCTTTGGAATGTCCCTGTCAATACACCTTGTATAACTTGAAATGCCCTGAATGTTTCATAAATCTCCAGTTCAAGTGACTTAGGCTATGTTATCAGGCTAAAATCTCTCTACATCTACTTCTAGTCTATCTCATATAGGCTCTTCAGAGGAAATATTTTGCAATATCAAAGACCCTGTGCTCTCTGGTCTTCTGTACATTCACCGAACACATATTAAACACTTGAAAAAATCTCTAATCCGTCATTCTAACACTAACTGTAATAACACCTGCCATCATGCCACCATCCTAACACAATCAGTGATAACACCTGCCATCATGTAACCATCCTGACAGCAACAGGAATAACACCTGCCAACATGCCACCATCCTAACACTAACAGTAATAACACCTGCTATCATGCCCCCATCCTAACACAATTAGTGATAGCACCGGCCATCATGTCACCATCCTAACAGCAACATAAATAACGCCTGACATCATGCCACCATCCTAGCACAATCAGTGATAACACCTGCCATCATGTCACCATCCTAGTAGCAACAGCAATAACACCGGCAATCATGCCACCATCCTAATACTAACAGTAATAAAACCTGCCATCATTCCACCATCCTAACACTAACAGTAATAACACCTGCCATCATGCCACCATCCTAACACCAATAGTAATAAAACCTGCCATCATGCCATCATCCTAACACAATCAGTGATAACACCTGCCATCATGTCACCATCCTAAGAGAAACAGGAATAATACCTGCCAACATGCCACCATCCTAACACTAACAGGAATAACAGCTGCCATCATGCTACCATCCTAACCGCAACAGGGATAACACCTGCCATCACGCCACCATCTTAACACCAACAGTAATAACACGTGCCATCATGTCACCATCCGAACACCAACAGAAATAACACCTGCCATTATTCCACCATCCGACCACCAACAGCAATAATACCTGCCATTATGCCACCATCTTAAAACAAGCAGTAATAACACGTGCCATCATATAACAATCTCAACACCAACAGTAATAACACATGCCATCATGACACCATCCTAACACCAATAGGAATAACAGCTGCTATTGTGCTACCATCCTAACTGCAACAATAATAATACCTGCCATTATGGTAACATTATAATAACAAAACAACAGCAATAACACCATCCATCATACTGCCATCCTAACACTAACAGTAATAGCACCTGTCATCATGCTACAATCCTAATACAGACAGTAAGAACACCTTCCATCATGTCACCATCCTAATACCAACAGTTATACCACCTGCCTTCATGTCACCATCCTGACACCAGCAGTAATAACACCATCCATCATGCTACCATCCTAATACCAACAGAAATAACACCCTCCATCATGCCACCATCCTAACACCAACAGTAATAACACCTGCCATCAGGCCACCATCCTAACACCAACAGTAATAAAACCTGCCATCATTCCACTACCCCAATACTAACATCAATAATACCTGCCATCATACTACCATCCTATCAGCAACAGCAATAACACCTGCCATCATGCCACCATTCAAACATAAACAGTAATAACACCTGCCATCATGCCACCATTCAAACATAAACAGTAATAACACCTGCCATCATGCCACCATCCTAACAGAAACAGCAATAACACCTGCCATCATGTCACCATCTTACAGCCATCAGTAAAAACACCTGCCATCATGCAACTATCATAACACCAACAGCAATAACACCTGCCATCATGCCACCATCCTAACATCAATAGTTATAACACCTGCCATCATGCCCCCATCCTAATAGTAATAACACCTGCCATCATGTCACCATCTTAAAACCATCAGTGATAACACCTGCCATCATGGCATTATCATAACACCATTAGTGATAACACCTGCCATCATGGCATCATCATAACACCAACAGTAATAACACCTACCATCATGCTACCATCCTAACACCATCAGTGATAACACCTGCCATCATGGTGTCATCATAACACCAATAGTAAAAACACCTACCATCATTCTACTATTCTAACACCAACAGTAATAACACCTGCCATCAATGTCACCATCTTAACACCAACAGCAATAAAACCTGCCATAATGTCACCTTCCTAACAACAGTAATAACACCTGTGATCATTCTACCATCCTAATACTAACAGCAATAACACCTGCCATCATGCTACCATTCTAACACCAACAGTAATAACACCTGTGATCATTCTACCATCCTAACACTAACATCAATAAAACCTGCCATAATGTCACCATCCTAACAGCAACAGTAATAACACATGTGATCATTCTACCATCGTAACACTAAGAGCAATAACACCTGCCATCATGCTACCATCCTAACACAAACAGTCATAACACCATCCGTCATGCCACCATCATAACAACAACAGTAATAACACCTGCCATCATGTCACCATCTTAACACCAACAGCAATAAAACCTGCCATCATGTCATCATCCTAACAGCAACGGTAATAACTCCTGTGAACATTCTAAGATCTTAACACTAATAGCAATAACACCTGCCGTTTTGCTTCCATCCTAACACCAACAGTAATAACACCTGCCATCATGTCACCATCTTAACACCAACAGCAATAAAACCTGCCACCATGACACCATCTTAACAGTAATAGCACCTGCCATCATGCTGCCATCCTAACACTAACATTAATAACACGTGCCATCATGCCACCATCTTAACAGTAATAAGACCTGCCATCATGCCACCATCATAACAATAGTAGTAACACCTACCATCATGCAGCCATCCTAACACTAACAGTAATAACACCTGACGTTATGCTGCCATCATAACAACAACAGCAATAACACCTGCCATCAAACTGCCATCCTAACGCAAACAGTAATAACACCTGCCATCATGTCACCATTCTAACACCAACAGTAATAACAGCTGCCATCGTGTCACCAACTTAACACCAACAGCAATAAAACCTGACATCATGCCAACATCCTAACATTAATAGTAATAATACATGCCATCATGTCAGCATCATAACAGTAATAACACCTGCCATCATGGCATCATCATAACAGCAACAGAAATAACTCCTACCATCATGCTACCATCCTAACACCAAAGGTAATAACACCTACCATCATGCTGCCATCCTAACACCAACAGTAATAAGACCTGCCATCATGCCATCATCCTAACACCAACAGTAATAACACCTGTGATCATTCTACCATCCTAACATTAACAGCAATAAATCCTGCCATAATGTCACCATCCTAACAGCAACAGTAATAACACATGTGATCATTCTACCATTGTAACACTAACAGCAATAACACCTGCCATCATGCTACCATCCTAACACAAACAGTCATAACACCGTCCGTCATGCCACCATCATAACAACAACAGTAATAACACCTGCCATCATGTCACCATCTTAACACCAACAGCAATAAAACCTGCCATCATGTCATCATCCTAACAGCAACAGTAATAACCCCTGTGAACATTCTAAGATCTTAACACTAATAGCAATAACACCTGCTGTTTTGCTTCCATCCTAACACCAACAGTAATAACACCTGACATCATGTCACCATCTTAACACCAACAGCAATAAAACCTGCCACCATGACACCATCTTAACAGTAATAGCACCTGCCATCATGCTGCCATCCTAACACTAACATTAATAACACGTGCCATCATGCCACCATCTTAACAGTAATAAGACCTGCCATCATGCCACCATCATAACAATAGTAGTAACACCTACCATCATGCAGCCATCCTAACACTAACAGTAATAACACCTGACGTTATGCTGCCATCATAACAACAACAGCAATAACACCTGCCATCAAACTGCCATCCTAACGCAAACAGTAATAACACCTGCCATCATGTCACCATTCTAACACCAACAGTAATAACAGCTGCCATCGTGTCACCAACTTAACACCAACAGCAATAAAACCTGACATCATGCCAACATCCTAACATTAATAGTAATAATACATGCCATCATGTCAGCATCATAACAGTAATAACACCTGCCATCATGCCACCATCCTAACACCAATAGTAATAAAACCTGCCATCATGCCATCATCCTAACACAATCAGTGATAACACCTGCCATCATGTCACCATCCTAAGAGAAACAGGAATAATACCTGCCAACATGCCACCATCCTAACACTAACAGGAATAACAGCTGCCATCATGCTACCATCCTAACCGCAACAGGGATAACACCTGCCATCACGCCACCATCTTAACACCAACAGTAATAACACGTGCCATCATGTCACCATCCTAACACCAACAGAAATAACACCTGCCATCATTCCACCATCCGACCACCAACAGCAATAATACCTGCCATTATGCCACCATCTTAAAACAAGCAGTAATAACACGTGCCATCATATAACAATCTCAACACCAACAGTAATAACACATGCCATCATGACACCATCCTAACACCAATAGGAATAACAGCTGCTATCGTGCTACCATCCTAACTGCAACAATAATAATACCTGCCATTATGGTAACATTATAATAACAAAACAACAGCAATAACACCATCCATCATACTGCCATCCTAACACTAACAGTAATAGCGCCTGTCATCATGCTACAATCCTAATACAGACAGTAAGAACACCTTCCATCATGTCACCATCCTAATACCAACAGTAATACCACCTGCCTTCATGTCACCATCCTGACACCAGCAGTAATAACACCATCCATCATGCTACCATCCTAATACCAACAGAAATAACACCCTCCATCATGCCACCATCCTAACACCAACAGTAATAACACCTGCCATCAGGCCACCATCCTAACACCAACAGTAATAAAACCTGCCATCATTCCACTACCCCAATACTAACATCAATAATACCTGCCATCATACTACCATCCTATCAGCAACAGCAATAACACCTGCCATCATGCCACCATTCAAACATAAACAGTAATAACACCTGCCATCATGCCACCATTCAAACATAAACAGTAATAACACCTGCCATCATGCCACCATCCTAACAGAAACAGCAATAACACCTGCCATCATGTCACCATCTTAAAGCCATCAGTAAAAACACCTGCCATCATGCAACCATCATAACACCAACAGCAATAACACCTGCCATCATGCCACCATCCTAACATCAATAGTTATAACACCTGCCATCATGCCCCCATCCTAATAGTAATAACACCTGCCATCATGTCACCATCTTAAAACCATCAGTGATAACACCTGCCATCATGGCATTATCATAACACCATTAGTGATAACACCTGCCATCATGGCATCATCATAACACCAACAGTAATAACACCTACCATCATGCTACCATCCTAACACCATCAGTGATAACACCTGCCATCATGGTGTCATCATAACACCAATAGTAAAAACACCTACCATCATTCTACTATTCTAACACCAACAGTAATAACACCTGCCATCAATGTCACCATCTTAACACCAACAGCAATAAAACCTGCCATAATGTCACCTTCCTAACAACGGTAATAACACCTGTGATCATTCCACCATCCTAATACTAACAGCAATAACACCTGCCATCATGCTACCATTCTAACACCAACAGTAATAACACCTGTGATCATTCTACCATCCTAACACTAACATCAATAAAACCTGCCATAATGTCACCATCCTAACAGCAACAGTAATAACACATGTGATCATTCTACCATCGTAACACTAAGAGCAATAACACCTGCCATCATGCTACCATCCTAACACAAACAGTCATAACACCATCCGTCATGCCACCATCATAACAACAACAGTAATAACACCTGCCATCATGTCACCATCTTAACACCAACAGCAATAAAACCTGCCATCATGTCATCATCCTAACAGCAACAGTAATAACCCCTGTGAACATTCTAAGATCTTAACACTAATAGCAATAACACCTGCCGTTTTGCTTCCATCCTAACACCAACAGTAATAACACCTGCCATCATGTCACCATCTTAACACCAACAGCAATAAAACCTGCCACCATGACACCATCTTAACAGTAATAGCACCTGCCATCATGCTGCCATCCTAACACTAACATTAATAACACGTGCCATCATGCCACCATCTTAACAGTAATAAGACCTGCCATCATGCCACCATCATAACAATAATAGTAACACCTACCATCATGCAGCCATCCTAACACTAACAGTAATAACACCTGACGTTATGCTGCCATCATAACAACAACAGCAATAACACCTGCCATCAAACTGCCATCCTAACGCAAACAGTAATAACACCTGCCATCATGTCACCATTCTAACACCAACAGTAATAACAGCTGCCATCGTGTCACCAACTTAACACCAACAGCAATAAAACCTGACATCATGCCAACATCCTAACATTAATAGTAATAATACATGCCATCATGTCAGCATCATAACAGTAATAACACCTGCCATCATGGCATCATCATAACAGCAACAGAAATAACTCCTACCATCATGCTACCATCCTAACACCAAAGGTAATAACACCTACCATCATGCTGCCATTCTAACACCAACAGTAATAAGACCTGCCATCATGCCATCATCCTAACACCAACAGTAATAACACCTGTGATCATTCTACCATCCTAACATTAACAGCAATAAATCCTGCCATAATGTCACCATCCTAACAGCAACAGTAATAACACATGTGATCATTCTACCATTGTAACACTAACAGCAATAACACCTGCCATCATGCTACCATCCTAACACAAACAGTCATAACACCGTCCGTCATGCCACCATCATAACAACAACAGTAATAACACCTGCCATCATGTCACCATCTTAACACCAACAGCAATAAAACCTGCCATCATGTCATCATCCTAACAGCAACAGTAATAACCCCTGTGAACATTCTAAGATCTTAACACTAATAGCAATAACACCTGCTGTTTTGCTTCCATCCTAACACCAACAGTAATAACACCTGCCATCATGTCACCATCTTAACACCAACAGCAATAAAACCTGCCACCATGACACCATCTTAACAGTAATAGCACCTGCCATCATGCTGCCATCCTAACACTAACATTAATAACACGTGCCATCATGCCACCATCTTAACAGTAATAAGACCTGCCATCATGCCACCATCATAACAATAGTAGTAACACCTACCATCATGCAGCCATCCTAACACTAACAGTAATAACACCTGACGTTATGCTGCCATCATAACAACAACAGCAATAACACCTGCCATCAAACTGCCATCCTAACGCAAACAGTAATAACACCTGCCATCATGTCACCATTCTAACACCAACAGTAATAACAGCTGCCATCGTGTCACCAACTAAACACCAACAGCAATAAAACCTGACATCATGCCAACATCCTAACATTAATAGTAATAATACATGCCATCATGTCAGCATCATAACAGTAATAACACCTGCCATCATGGCATCATCATAACAGCAACAGAAATAACTCCTACCATCATGCTACCATCCTAACACCAAAGGTAATAACACCTACCATCATGCTGCCATCCTAACACCAACAGTAATAAGACCTGCCATCATGCCATCATCCTAACACCAACAGTAATAACACCTGTGATCATTCTACCATCCTAACATTAACAGCAATAAATCCTGCCATAATGTCACCATCCTAACAGCAACAGTAATAACACATGTGATCATTCTACCATTGTAACACTAACAGCAATAACACCTGCCATCATGCTACCATCCTAACACAAACAGTCATAACACCGTCCATCATGCCACCATCATAACAACAACAGTAATAACACCTGCCATCATGTCACCATATTAACACCAATAGCAATAAAACCTGCCATCATGTCAGCATCCAACACCTGCCATTATGCTTTCATCTTAACACCAACAGTAATAACACCTGCCATCATGTCACCAGCTTAACACCAACAGCAGTAAAACCTGCCATCATGCCACCATCTTAACAGTAATAGCAATTGCCATCATGCCGCCATCCTAACACTAACATTAATAACACGTGCCATCATGCCACCATCTTAACAGTAATAAGACCTGCCATCATGCCACCATCATAACAATAGTAGTAACACCTACCGTCATGCTGCCATCCTAACACTAACAGCAATAACACCTGCCATCAAACTGCCATCCTAACACAAACAGTAATAACACCTGCCATCATGTCACCATTCTAACACCAACAATAATAACACCTGCCATCATGTCACCATTCTAACATCAACAATAATGACATCTGCCATCATGTCACCAACGTAACACCAACAGCAATAAAACCTGACATCATGCCATCATCCTAACATTAATAGTAATAACACCTGCCATCATGCCACCATCCAACACCATCAGTGATAACACCTGCCATCATGGCATCATCATACCAGCAACAGAAATAATTCCTACTATCATGCTACCATCCTAACACCAAAGGTAATAACACCTACCATCATGCTGCCATCCTAACACCAACATTAATAACACCTGTCATCATGCCACCATCCTAACACCAACAGTGGTAACACCTGCAATCATTCCACCATCCTAACACCAATAGTAATAACACCTACCATCATGCTACCATCATAACAACAGCAGTAATAACACCTGCCATCATATCACCACCTTAAGACCAACAGCAATAAAACCTGCCATTATGCCACAGTCTTAACAGTAATAGCACCTGCCATCATGCCACCATCCTAACACTAAATGTAATAACACCTCACATCATGTCACCATCCTAAAAGCAACTGTAATAAAACTTGCCATCATGCCACCATCCTAACAGTAATAACATCTGCCATCATGCCACCGTCCTAAAAACTGTAATAACTCCTTCCATTATACCACCATCATAACAGCAGCAGTAATAACACCTGCCATCATATCACCACCTTAAGACCAACAGCAATAAAACCTGCCATCATGCCACAGTCTTAACAGTAATAGCACCTGCCATCATGCCACCATCCTAACACTAAATGTAATAACACCTGCCATCATGCCACCAACCTAACATTAACAGTAATAATACATGCCATCATGTCACCATCCTAACAGTAATAAAACCTGCCATCATGCCACCATCTAACACGATCAATGATAAAACCTGCCATCATGGCATCACCACAACAGCAACAGTAATAAAACCTAGCATCATGCTACCATCCTAATACCAACAGTAATAACACCTGCCATCACGCCACCATCTTAACACCAACAGTAATAACACCTGCCATCATGCTACTATTCTAACACCAGCAGTAATAACACCAGCCAACATGCCAGCATCCTAACACCAACAGTAATAAAACTTGCCATCCTTCCAACATCCTAATACTAACAGCAATATAACCTGCCATCATGCTACCATCCTACCGCCAACACCAATAACACCTGCCATCATGCAACCATCTTAACATCAACAGTAATAACACACGCCATCATATTACCATCTTAACACCAACATTAATAACATGTGCCATCATGCCACCATACTAACTTTAACAGTAATAATACATGCCATTATGTCACCTTCCTAACAGTAAAAACACCTGCCATTATGCTACTATCTAACACCATCAGTGATAACACCTGCCATCATGGCATCATCACAACAGCAACAGTAATAACACCTACCATCATGTCACCATCAAAACACCAACAGTAATAACACCTGCCATCATTTCACCACCCTAATACTAACAGCAATAATACCTGCCATCATGCAACCATCCTACCACCAACAGCAATAACTCCTGCCATCATGCCACCCACTTAACCCCAACAGTAATAACACGTGCCATCATATAACCATTTTAACATCAACAGTAATAACATGTGCCATCATGCTGCCATCCTAACACCAACAGTAATAACACCTGCCATCATGTCACCATCTTAACACCAACAGCAATAAAACCCGCCATCATGCCACCATCTTAACAGTAATAGCACCTGCCATCATGCCGCCATCCTAACACTAACATTAATAACACGTGCCATCATGCCGCCATCTTAACAGAAATAAGACCTGCCATCATGCCACCATCATAACAATAGTAGTAACACCTACCATCATGCCACCATCCTAACACTAACAGTAATAACACCTGACATTATGCCGCCATCATAACAACAACAGCAATAACACCTGCCATCAAACTGCCATTCTAACACAAACAGTAATAACACCTGCCATCATGTCACCATTCTAACACCAACAGTAATAACACCTGCCATCATGTCACCATCTTAACGCCAACAGCAAAAAAAAACTGACATCATGCCATCATCCTAACATTAATAGTAATAATACATGCCATCATGTCAACATCATAACAGTAATAAAACCTGCCATCATGCCACCATCCAACACCATCAGTGATAACACCTGCCATCATGGCATCATCATAACAGCAACAGTAATAACTCCTACCATCGTGCTAGCATCCTAACACCAAAGGTAATAACACCTACCATCATGTTGCCATCCTAACACCAACAGTAATAACACATGCCATCATGCCACCATCCTAACACCAACAGTAATAACACCTGCGATCATTCCACCATCCTAACACCAACAGTAATAACACCTACCATCATGCTACCATCAAAACAACAGCAGTAATAACACCTGCCATCATATCACCATCTTAAGACCAACAGCAATAAAACATGTCATCATGCCACCATCCTAACACTAACAGTAATAACACCTCACATCATGTCACCATCCTAACAACAACTGTAATAAAACTTGCCATCATGCCACCATTCTAGCAGTAATAAAACCTGCCATCATGCCACCATCTAACACCATCAGTGATAAAACCTTCCATCATGGCATCAATACAACAGCAACAGTAATAAAACCTAGCATCATGCTACCATCCTAACACCAACAGTAATAACACCTGCCATCATGCCACCATCATAACACCAGCAGTAATAACAACTGCCATCATGCTACTATTCTAACACCAGTAGTAATAACACCAGCCAACATGCCGGCATCCTAACACCAACAGTAATAAAACTTGCCATCCTTCCACCATTCTAATACTAACATCAATATAACCTGCCATCATGCTACCATCCTACCGCCAACAGCAATAACACCTGCCATCATGCAACCATCTGAACACCAACACTAATAACATGTGCCATCATATAACCATCTTAACACCAACAGTAATAACACGTGCCATCATGCCACCATCCTAACATTAACAGTAATAATACATGCCATCATGTCACCTTCCTAACAGTAATAACACCTGCCATGATACCACCATCTAACACCATTGGTGATAACACCTGCCATCATGGCATCATCACAACAGCAACATTAATAACACCGGCCATCATGCCACCATCTTAACACTAACAGTAATAACACGTGCCATCATGTCACCATCTGAACACCAACAGTAATAACACCTGCCATCATTTCACCACCCTAATACTAACAGCAATAATACCTGCCATCATGCAACCATTCTACCACCAACAGCAATAACACCTGCCATCATGCCACCAACTTAATCCCAACAGTAATAACACATGCCATCATATAACCATCTTAACACCAACAGTAATAACACATGCCATCATGCCGCCATCCTAACACCAACAGTAATAACACCTGACATTATACTACTATTCGAACACCAGCAGTAATAACACCTGCCATCATGCCACAATCCTAACACTAACAGTGATAACACCTGCCATCATGCCACCATCCTAACACCAACAGTAATAATACATGCATCATGTCACCATCCTAACAGTAATAACACCTGCCATCATGCCACCATCTAACACCATCAGTGATAACACCTGCTGTCATGACATCATCACATTAGCAACAGTAATAACACCTAACATCATGCTACCATCTTAACTCCAACAGTAATAACATCGCCATCATGCGACAATCCTAACACCAACAGTAATAACATCTGCCATCATGCTACTATTCTAACACTAGCAGTAATAACACCAGCCAACATGCTAGCATCCTAACTCCAACAGTAATAAAACCTGCCATCATTCCACCATCCTAATACTAACAGCAAATAATACCTGCCATCATGCTACCATCCAACCGCCAACATTAATAACACCTGCCATCATACCACCATTCTAACACAAACAGTAAAAACACCTGCCATCATGCCACCATCTGAGCAGCAACAGTAATAACACCTGTCATCATGCCACCATTCTAACAGTAGTAGCACCTACCATCATGCCACCGTTCTAATACCAACAGTAATTACACCTGCCATTATGCCACCATCATTACAAGAGTAATAACACCTGCCATTATGCCACCATCCTAACACGAACAGTAATAACACCTGCCATCATGTCACCATCTAAACACCAATAGCAATAAAACCTGCCATCATGCCATCATCCTAACATTAACAGTAATAATACATGCCATCATTTCACCATCCTAACAGTAATAACACCTGCCATCATGTCACCATCTAAACACCAATAGCAATAAAACCTGCCATCATGCCATCATCCTAACATTAACAGTAATAATACATGCCATCATTTCACCATCCTAACAGTAATAACACCTGCAATCATGTCACCATCTAAACACCAATAGCAATAAAACCTGCCATCATGCCATCATCCTAACATTAACAGTAATAACACCTGCCATCATGTCACTGTCTAACACCATCAGTGATAACACCTGCCATCATGGCATCATCATAACAGCAACAGTAATAACATCTACCATCATGCTACTATTTTAATACCAGCAGTAATAACACCTGTGATCATTCCACCATCCTAACACTAAAAGCAATAAGACCTGCCATCACGCAACCATCCTAACACCAACAGTAATAACACCTTCCATCATGCCACCATCATTACAACAACAGTAATAACCCCTGCCATCATATCACCATCTTAAGACCAACAACAATAAAACCTGTCATCATGCCACCATCCTAACACTAACAGTAATAACACCTCACATCCTGTCACCATCCTAATACCAACAGTTATAAAACCTGCCATCATGCCACCATCCTAACAGTGATAACACCTGCTATCATGCCACCATCATAACAACAATAGTAATAACACCTACCATCATGCCACCATCCTAACACTAGCAGTAACAATACAACACATTTGTTACCATCCTAACACAAACATCAATAACACCTGTCATCATGTCACCATCGTAACACCAACAGCAATAAAACATGCCATCATGACATCATCTGAATAATAACAGTAATGATACATGCAATCATGTCACCATCCTAACAGTAATAACAACTGCAATCATGCCACCATCTAACACCATCAGTGGTAACACCTGTCATCATGGCATCATCATAACAGCAAAAGTAATATCACCTGCCATCATGCCACCATCCTAACACCAACAGTAATAACAACTTCGATCATTCCAATATCCTAACACTAACAGCATTAACACCTGCTTTCATGCTACCATCCTAACACCAACAGTAATAACACCTTCCATCATAACACCATCATAACTACGTCAGTAATAACACCTGCCATCATATCACCATCTTGTGACCAACAGCAATAAAACCTGCCACCATGCCACAGTCTTCACAGTAAAAGCACCTGCCATCATGTCACCATCCTAACACCAACCATAATAACACCTGCCATCGTCACCTTCTTAATCCCAACAGTAATAAAACCTGTCATCATGCCATCATCCTAAAATTAACAGTAATAATACATGCCATAATGTCACCATCCTAACAGTAATAACACCTGCCATCATGCCACCATCTAACACCATCAGTGATAACACCTGCCATCTTGGCATCATCAAAAGAGCCATAGTAATAACACCTACCATCATGCTACCATCCTAACACCAACAGTAATAACACCTGCCTTCATGCCACCATCCTAACACCAACAATAATAACACTTGCCATCATGCCACCAACCTAACATTAACGATAATAATACATGCCATCATGTCACCATCCTAACAGTAATAACATCTGCCATCATGCCACTATCTAACACCATCAGTGATAACACTTGCCATCATGGCATCATCAAAACAGCAACAGTAATAACACCTGCCATCATGCTACTATTCTAACACCAGAAGTAATAACAACTGCCATTACGCTACCATCCTACCACCAACAGCAATAACAGCTGCCATCATGCTACCATCCTACCACCAACAGTAATAACACCTGTCAACATGCCACCATTCTAACACAAACAGTAATAACACCTGCCATCATGTGACCATCCTAGCAGCAACACTAATAACACCTGGCATCATGCCACCATTCAAACAGTAATAACACCTGCCATCATGCCACCATCCTAACATTAACAGTAATAATACATGCCATCATGTCACCATCCTAAGAGTAATAGCACCTGCCATGATATCACCATCTAACACCATCAGTGATAACACCTGCCATCATGGCATCATCACAACAGCAACAGTAATAACACCTGCCATCATGCCACCATCCTAACATTAACAGTAATAATACATGCCATCATGTCACCATCCTAACAGTAATAACACCTGTCAACATGCCACCATCCTAATACCAACAGTAATAACACCTGCCATAATGTGACCATCATTACAACAGTAACAACACCTACCATCAAGCCAGGATCCTAATACTAAAAGTAATGTCACCTGCCATCATGCCACCATCCCAACACTAACAGTAATAACACCTGACTTTTTGCTACCATCCTAACAGCAACAATAATATCGCCTGCCATCATGCCACCATCATAACAGCAACAGCAATAACATCTGCAATCACACTGCACCCCTAGCATTAACAGTAATAACACCTGCCATCATGCCACCATTCTAACACCAACAGTAATAACACCTGCCATCATGTCACCATCCTAAATGCAGCAGTAATAACACCCGCCAACAAGCCACCATCCTAACACCAATAGTAATAACACCTGCCATCATGCCATCATTCAGACACTAATAGTAATAACACCTGCCATCATGCCACTATCCTCACACTAACAGTAATAACGCCTGCCAGCATATCACCAGCCTAATAACACCTGCCATCATGCCACCATCTTAACAGCAACAGTAATAACTCCTGCCATCGTGTCACTATCCTAACACCGACATTTATAAAAGCTGTCATCATGCCCCCTTCCTAACAGTAATAACACCTGCCATCAT
>NC_056739.1:1822362841-1822405341 GCF_019279795.1 Protopterus annectens
AGATCAGACCATAAACAAATTTCCCTGGACATCCATATCCCATCCCCACCCCCAGCCAAGGAAATCACTGTAAAGAATTTCTCAAAAGCCAACTTTGCACTTTTCAAGACTGAGGTGGAATCCTTCAAAGCCCCTGGGCCAGAGGATAATACAGCCCAATCCACAGAATCCTTTAGAAATGCATTCTATGAGCACCTGCAGAAATGCATGGATCGTGCTATCCCAAATAAAACCAAGACTCACTCCTCCAAAAACAGGAGACCGGTCTGGTGGACCCCGGCCATAAATAAGCTATACAACAGAAGGAGGAAGCTATTACATGACAGAGCAAAATCCCAAAAAGGGAAGGCATCTCTGATCAGTATTAGCAAGAAACATCGATCCCTCATAAAATCATCAAAGGCCAGTTTCGAAAGAAAAATTTCCCTAGACACTAAAGATAATCACAAGGCATTCTTTAGTTATGTCAGGAACATGGGCGGGAACTCCCAGATATGCTCTGAATTGTTGCATAATGGTACAAAATATACCGAACCTACAGACATAGCCAACATCCTGGCAGACAGATTCAGCGCAAACTCCCCCCCCTTCCCCCCCAAAAGAGCAAATGCTTATCCCAACTGAATGTAACCTCCCTGACATCACAGATGCACAGGTGAAAGCTGCCCTTTCCAAAGCAAAAAACACAGCATCTATGGGACCGGACGGTGTCCCAGGCTGTGTCTTACATGAGCTCCAAGAAGAACTGAACCCTCACATTAAGTCACTGTTCAGACTTAGCCTTACTACAGGATATGTACCCAAAGAATGGCGTACAACTACAGTGGTCCCACTCCACAAAGGTGGTGCCACAACGGACCCCAGAAACTATCACCCCATAAGTCTGACTAGTCTGGTCTGTAAAGCTATGGAGCATATTATCATGGAACTCATAAACAAAGACATTGGGAGCCTCCTGACACTGGACCCTACCCAATTCGGCTTTGTTAAGGGCAGATCTTGCCTCTTAAACCTAGTTGATTTCTTTGAAACAATTACCAAAGCCATAGATGAGGGCAAGGTAGTCCACACAGCTTACCTGGACCTCGCAAAAGTCTTTGACACAATACCCCACTTGGGCATCATAAATAAGCTTACCAGCTTAAATATCAGCCCCTATATCACAAGATGGGTTGCAAACTGGCTCAGAGATAGAAGCCACATGGTCATAATCGCAGGTGCTATGTCCGAATCCAAACCAGTTACAAGTGGCATCCCACAGGGCTCAGTTCTGGGACCTCTCTTGTTTGGTATATACTTCTCTGAGGTTCAGGCTAACACAGGGGGATTATGGCTGACAAAGTTCGCAGATATCTGCAAACTGGGGGCCATAATCAAATCTCCAGCTGACACAAGCATCCTCTAAAAGGGTCTCACAGAGACGGATGCTTGGTGCCAGAGCCACGGCCTCAAGCTAAATGCGAAAAAGTGCATAGTCATCCCCTTTGGGAAAAACAAGGTGCCCACAAATTACCACATAGGTGGTAATCCATTAAGTACTGAAGAAGTAATAAGAGATTTGGGGATCAACATAGATAGTAATCTCTCCTTTGATAATCACATTGCCAAAGTAGTTAGAAAGGCCTTCTATATAGCCCACCTTATTATGAAAGGGTTCGCATATAGATCAAGAGAGGTCATTGTGCCCCTCTACTTGTCACTCATCAGGCCCATAATTGAATAGAATGCCCCTTTTGGGATGTACCTTACCCGACACTTGCAGCAACTGGAGATACCCCAAAAGTACCTCACCAAGAGGATCATGGGCTACAAACAGATGTCCTATGCAGCTCGACTAAAGAAACTCCAGCTCTACTCAGTTGCTTACTGCCTACTCAGAGGTGATCTATGCCTGACGTACAAAGCCATGTCAAACCCAGAATTAATGGACATGCTCCACCTCAAAAAATCCAAGTCCCTTAGAGCTACATGCTCCAGGGACCTAAACCTCAGCACAAAAATAAATAGGACATGCTGGAGGGACAGATTCATTTCCCAGAGGCTCCCCTCACTCTGGAATAGAATCCCAATTCATTTTAGACATAGCCCCTTGCTGACCCTCTTCAAGTGAAATCTGGACGCGTGGATGGAAAATCGCAAATTTACCCCTGGGATCTCTTCTGTGTCCCTTCTAGACAGAGGCACAGTAAACTAATATTAAAAGGGTACCTTCTGTGACCTACTCTACAGAGGCACAGTAGGCTAATCTAATAGGGAGGCGGAAGCCATATACACGCTGGCTAGGCTTATAAATGCCCTAGGGCAGATAGCCTAGTATCTACCTATGAACCTATGAATCTATGAGATAAAAATGTTTGATAAGATAAAATACCGAAAACAAAAATTATTAAATAAAATGATGTCTAGTGTCTAGAAAGGAAAACTGTTTCTTCTCCTGATATTAACAGTAACACCCAAGCATAACACTAGTCTCAAATTCATCTGAATAGTGGTATGGTTATGGGAATGTTTTAGGGAAGGGGACGCATTAGGATTATGGTTAGCACCCATCACTAAAGATGGCGGGGGGAGGCTTATATATATATATATATATATATATATATATATATATAGATATATATATAGATATATATCTAGATATAGATAGATATAGATATATAGATGTTTATATGGGTGCCCTGAATTTGGTCTAAATGCAAGATTGTTGACATCTGTTCAATCAACCACATTTGGTTGACATATGCAAATGGTCAACAAGTGTGTGAGACTGACAATCCTCAAGGAGGTGAGAACTCACTTTCCCCAGGGACTGTGTATTCTTGGAGTTAGTATATAAAATTGCTGGGGTTATGGATGGGGATTAAGCGGGGGGGGGGGGCTTGCACCCTGCAAAAACAGTGATCTTTATTTATTTTGTACTATTGCAGGTCTCAAAGTTCTTTCTCGGGGTATGGGTGGTAATATGTCGATATTCGGTTTGTTGACCTTCTGTGACATTTCGGAGGTCAAGTGATCAGACCCATGTACATACATATATGTGTTTTTCTGTGTTTGTGCATGCATGCATTTATTTATGCATAAATATATACTACCTCTTAATATCATTCTGCAAACATTACATTTACCACATTGGTACAGCCCTACTAATGTTGGGGCTTTATGCATCATAGCCGCTGTCATTTTAAAGGACAGAAGCTTCCCTACATTTAAAGGATGAGAAAATGAAAACATTGGAATTTTAGGTAGAATTTTAGCTAGAAATGAATCACAAAGCAAACTGTTCCAATGTTTCTGATTTGTTTTCAAATATACCTACCTACCTCTCACTCGTCTGGTCAGGATAAAACAAACGAATATTCGTGGGTTCAGTTCAAGCAGCTTTATTATACACAAACCCATCAGAAATGAGGCTTTGTAACTTAAATTTAAATAAACTTATAAACAGACTGACTACCACCAGTGGTGGCTGGTGACTTCAAATCAAAGGGGGGGGGGCTACAGGAGACATTTGAATGGGCGGAGTCAATGGGAAGGGGTGTGGTCAATGAGAAAGGAAAGGGGGCTATGCTCAAAACCACAAAAACTGTAACTTTAATTAAATACGCTGCCCTGGGTGCCAAACTGTCATTATGAGAGTCTAATCAAGACAAAATGCAGTGTAGAAGAAAAAAATATTTCAATGCATTGGCTGCATGACAGCTTACTTAATATCTAGATGGAAACAAAAAGGTTGTGAGGCATGAAAAAATGAATTACTTTTTAAATATATTACTGGATTGCTAGCCAACATCAAGTATAAGAAAAACAAGCAGCACTCAACTCAAACCGCTTCTCCTTGCACTGCAGTTCTAATTATAATTTATATTCAGCTTTATTAAAGTACCAAGTAACATGCTGAAAGTGGCAATCTCTGTGATACCCCCACTTGTAAAAATGTTTCTTATCCAAAAAAGACCTGCTGCCTGACAATAACTATCTACTTGTTTCATGGGGAAACATTATTAAAGTAAAAAAAATGAAAAGCAAAGAAGAAACAAGCTCAAGATACATTGCTTAAAGGATTACTGAACAGGTTATGGACCACACATGATAGATTGGCATTCTGTTTAGTTTACAGATAAAGCCTGCAAAGATGACTGCAAGTCTCCAACAAATGTAATCAGCTTCCAACAAATGTAATCAGCTTCTTAAAATAATGTAATCCTTATTACAAATACTGTCATTTGCATTTCAATACCCAAGGCTTATACGTTATCTAATTATGTAAGTATTCGCTGCATGGCAACAATAGAAAGGCTTTCAATGTTGACAGTTCTTTAACAGTATGCTTATTAAAGCTTACTTGCATCTTACAATCTCAGACAAGCTTACCTGCTGGTCATTAAAGCATTACTACTTAAACACAGAGTAACAGGCACTTTCTGAATAATAATAAGCATAAATCAACAGTATAAAAATATGACAGAAACCAGAACATTCTGCAAAATCATGGACAGATGAAAAGCCACTGTAGTACTTATGCCTACCTTGGATGGGGGGATACTCTGCACATTTACACTGCATAACTGCTCCTTGCCTTGCTTGGACACATCCAGAGTCACTAAATGGGGGAGTGGGGTGCAACAAGTATGTGACACAATTCGAAATGTCTCTGGCTGACTGTGATGCCCCTGACACATTTGTCATGCCTCTTAACCTCAGTGCAAGAAATCTGGACAAAGCCATACATAGAAGTAGGACAAAGACCCAAAAATAAGGACACATTTTAAATATTACTCTTATAAACTTAGAAAGATAATCAAATGGTAGGTCTTGCATTAGTATGAATTTTCTGAAGGGCATGAAATCGGAAACTCAAATGTCTGTCATTATTTTCTAACTTCATTCTTTAATGATTTGCTACTATTTTGCAAAAAAACCCACAATTTTATGAAAAATGGACCAAAAATTTGATGCAAAAATATAAAATAACCACACAATACAGCTGGGAATCTGTCAAAGAAGGGACACTTTTATAATATTAGTACTGCTAACTTGAGCTGCTGACAAAATAAAATAATCTACATGCATTTCTGAAATAAAAGTAATCTACAACTCTGATTATTACAGTTATTTATTAATTGTAAACCCTCCATGTTTTCTTCCAAAATTGCCATTTTGCAGAGGGATTATTAGGGGAAGAGCAACATTTTGAGCCAAAATCGTGGACAGTTGAGAGGTTTGGATATGCCTAATTCTATAAAGCAATTTATTTGCACATACCTCTCAACCTGTTAATGCAGGAAATCTGGACAAGGCCAAATATACTGGTGGAATATATAAATAGTACTAAAAATTCCTCTTGTATAAACTGATACAGTTGATAGAATAACAGGTCTTGCTTTAGCATGCATTTTTTGAAGGTTATGAAGTCTGAAACTCAGAGTCTGCCATTATTTAGTGACTTAATTCCTAAATGATTTGCCAGAAAACCACAACTTTTATGAGGAATAAACCAAAAATAAGAAGCAAAAATCTATTAATTCTGTGAAAATTTGGACAGTTGAGAGGTATAGTTCAGCTGGGGTTGTCTTTGAGTTTGCCGCAGTTCCCCCTCACAAAATCATGGTCGAATGGAGCCTCCCCCTGCAGCCATTCCAATGAATCATTATTTGGCTATTTCACCCCATTAACCAAAAACACTAATGTGCATACTGCTTTACTTCTACGATGATTTGCACTTCATTTGAAAGTTTTATTTTGCATATTACAGCACAAACACTAACACATCTGCTAAACAAAGCAATGCAGTCTCACAGTGAAAGCAGACTTAGCATTAAAACTTCTCTGCCCTTGAAACTCACATTCATTGAAACAGCATTGAAACCCACATTCAAAGAAAATACATTTGGCTAGTGGCAGATAAAGATTAACTTTGGGCTATTTTCAAATGATAGGACCCTTGCACACAAAACATACATGTGTTCTGTGACGCACCTTCCTGATTGCATTAAATTATATTCCTTGTATAATACAGTACAGTTGTTAGAAAGTGTTTTAAATGTATTGTTTTGAACATTTTTCCAGTAAACAATGAAACAAAATGCATGCACCAATAATGACAAAACTGCCCAGTTGAGAACATTTCCATCATAAAAGTCTAGTCAAACTTTTACAATCCACCAGTATCAGTAAATATGCACAATCTCTGCAGAAGTAAAAGTCATCTAAATAATTCCACATTACAAAGATCTATAACTAATGAAGAGGTTGCTGCTAGCAAACAACGTTATATTTCATTGTTTCATCTACAAATAAAGTGCTTGTTGCCCTTGAGGAATAAATTGCCTATATTGCATTAAAAAATGATAAGCTAGTAATATTACAATAGAGAATGGATGGCAAATAACGGATGGGTTCATAGTTACTAGGTATTTTCGCCAGAGGACATTTTCAAGATGGCAGCATCCACCCCATTTACAACACAGTACAATATCAGCAATGCATCTACATACTGTGGGAGTAGAACCAATAGACTTCTGCATCAAAAGCAAGTACACTACCTGTTATGCTATTAACAATGCAAACAGTCTCAGCATAAGAAGCACTAAACTTATCTTCCCCTGCAGCTCTTAGCTCCTTGTAAAATCTACTCGGCACTCAGCTGTATTTTTCAACTTTGCAGTGCAAGAAATCTGGAAAAAGCCAAAATGTATTGGGGAGAGTCAAAAACCCAAAAACTAGGGACACATTTTAAACATCGCTTGTATAATCTTGGAAAGTTGCAAGAATAAAATGATGTGTTACCACCATGTATTTCACTGCCAAATCTTCAATCCAGGATCCTGTGCAAAACAGTCAGAGCAACATACCACTATGTCAAATCAGCTGTTTTGTGAAAGAGAGGAAGACTGAAACTTAAATGGCTACCATTTAGTGAATTCAGTTCTCACCATAGCTGTCAACCTCTTAGCACAAAACACATGGACAAAGCCAGTAATGGGGGAATACAGCCTTAAAACATATTCAGTGAATTCAGTTCTCACCATAACTCTCAACCTTAGCACAAAAAACCTGGATGAAGCCAATAACGGGGGAATACAGTCCCAAAAATAGGGACAAATTTCAAATATTCATCTTATAATCTTAGAAAATTGCTAGAATAAAAGGTTTTGTGTTACTATGTACTTTCTGTAGAATATGAAGTCTGAAATTCAAATGCCTGTCAATTTTATTTATTTAACATTTGTTAACCAGAAAAGTCTGACTTGGAACAAAAGCCAATTTTCAGCAGAGGTCCAGAGAGAAACACTGCAGACACATATCTTTGTAATATGGGGAGGACACCAGAGCAAACCCACACAAACACAGGGAGGAAATGCAGACTCTACACAGAAGGCACCCCAGCCAAGAATCAAATCAGAGAACCTCTGTGATGCAACAATGCTATTACTGCACCATCAACTATTTAAGGAATTAAAAACTCAGAAACCACAGATTTTATGAGGAACTGAACAGAACAGAACAAAATATGAGGCAAAAATCTGCAAATGTTTTACAAATGGTGGTGAGTAGGGAATTCAGGATCTTGTTACCTGCACCCAAGTTACAGAGTTCAAGCCCACCAGCAGGTATTCTGAGTTCTTTCTAGCCACCAGTATAAACCAACTGGGCATTACACGCACACCTCTTTCTTCATTCTGTACAGCTTTCTCGTACCTAATCCACATAGCTTTCTCCTGCAACCCACAGCTTTAGTAATCCTGAGTTCATGCTGGAATGCACACTTCTGGTTTCCAGTTTCTCAGCTCTTTCTAATGTTCCAAGACTGCTGACTCTGCAGTCCGATCCAGTCTATGTGGTTAGCACCACATAGACTTCTGGGGAATCAGCAGTCTGCTTCCTTCTTCCTGAATCCGGACTGGTAAGGCAGCAGTCTGGATTCACTTTGTATGGAGCTTAATAGGGGATTTGTAGGACTGTACCATTGTGGTTCGCAGCTGGGGGGCTGCAGTCCGATATCACGAGCCACCACTGACTACCACACTCATATATGTTAGCACTCTGGCTGTTCTCTCAAAATGGCACTGCTGCCTGCACATACTTACTATTTATAAGCATGTGCTTACATCTGGAATTGCTTCTTAAAGGTACATACACACGGTCTGATCTACATCCTCCCTCTTTGAGAAATGATTCATATACAAAATGATAGTATTCAGTGACATGCAATTTACAAAACAAATTATTTGACATGCAATTACATCAAATTAAACACATATAAAACAATCATGTCCAGGTTGCTGTGTATTTTACACTACATCTGGAAATATGAACTGATCATGTAACATAAAAGTCAGAACTGGATCTAGCAATGTGGGCTGTCTTCAAGGAATTTTCAACTTTGGGGACAACTAGGACATCAGGAATGGGAATGGATACAGAGACATGTTCCTCGGTCTGAACATTGCCAGGGTTGCTCTGAGATCTAAAGTCTGTATAACAGGTACAATGCTGCAATGTCATTTCTGATACAGGAAGAAGATGTCTGCAGTTTCTGCTGTACCCTCAGATTCCACTAAGTAGGATCTGAGTTCGGCACATATACCTCTCACTTGGCCAATTCGATCAAAGCCTTTCAACGTTTGCATCCTCACTGTCTCTCCTTCTTTTAATGGACAAATAAATCTGCTCATTTTATCATAGCTGGACTTCTTCTCATCATTTTATCATACCTGGACTTCTGAGAAGAACACTCCTTAAAAAATTGGGCTTTGATTGCTCTGTTGTTTTTAGCATTAGGCCCCAACAAACTAGAACTAATAGGCAAGGCTGTTCTGGTTTGCTTAGATTAAAGTCATTGAGCAGGCAAGCTAAGTAGACTGGAATGGAGTATATTTCTGAGATTAAGTAAATTCAAGAGGATAATGGTATTATCATGCTTTGACTTCTCTATTAATTGCTTTGCACTCTGTACTGCCCATTCAGCAAGGCTGTTTAACTGTGGGCATTCAGGACTACTAGTAATATGGATAAAGTCTCTCTTTTTTGCAAATCTCTGAAACAGTTGACTGCTAAACTGAGAAATATTATCAAAAATAACTTTGTGTGGACTATCATGGACTGAGAAATAATGTTTCATCTTTGTAATAGCAGCATTGGACATTAGGTTAGGTAGCAAATCAATCTCAAACCAGTTTGAATAAGAGTCTACCGACACTAAGTAATGCTGATTCTTCCATTCAAATATGTCAGTTGCTACTGTTGACCAAGGTAGTTTAGGAATTTGGCTTAGCTGAAGTAGCTCTTTTTGCAAATGTCACTTAATACTGTTGTACACTGAACAAGAAGAAAGAACTTTACCAATGTCTTTCGATTGAGAAGGCCAAAATACTAGTCCTCTCACCCTTCTTTTGGTAGAATCTGAACCTGGGTGGCCATGATGCAAAATTTGAATGTATTCATGCTGTAAGGAAGTAAGAATGACAACCTTGGGATCTTTGAAAATTATACCATCTTCCATCAGCATTTTATCTCTATACAGAAAGTAAGGCTATACTTCTGGAGGTACACAAGATTGCTTTGATGGCCATCCTACATTGATGAAGTGTTTGAGCTTTTTCAAAATTGGATTAGTCTTTGTATGATCTCTTAGCTCATTAATCAGTCTCATGGTAGACTAATTAATCACTTCCATGACAACAAAGTCAAAATTCTTTGCATCAAGCTGTTCCGTGGTATTTCTGGGCAATCTGGATAAGGTATCAACCAGATAAAGAAGATTACCTTTTTGTATAGACCATTTTTGAAATTATATTTTTGAAATTTGAGCATCATTCTTTGCAGCCTTGCTGGAGGTGAATGTATAGGCTTCTTTAAAATAGTGACCAGAGGCTATTGGTCAGTTTCTATCTGGAGAGCTTGGCCATAAATATAATCACAGAAATTCGGACATGCGAACACAATTGCCAAAGGTTCCTTCTCAGTGTGAGCATACTGCATCTCAGTTTGGGGAAGAGTTTGAGATGAATAGGGAACAAGTCTGTCCTCCTGAAGAATAACTGCACCAAGACCAAACTTTGAAGCATCACAGGAAAGAACTACTGGTTTGTGGAAATCATAGTATTTTAGTGTAGGTAGGTTCTCAATTTGTTGTGTGAGGTTATCAAATTCTGTCTGGTGTTGTTCTAACCATGACCATGCAACATTTTTGCATGTCAGCTCTCTCTTAAAGGTGCTGATAACTCAAAAAAGTCAGAGATAACGTTTCCCAAATAGTTAACCATACCAAGAAAACATTGTAAGGCTTGGGCATTGTCTGGAGCTGGCATCTCAATAATGGCTGCTTGCTTGGAAGGATCTGGTCATAAGCCTGTACTGCTAAACAAATGACCTACATAAATAACTTCTGGTATTCTGAATTTATACTTCAAAGGATTGAGCTTTAAATTTACTTCACACGCTCTGTCCAGTACTTTCCTGAGGTTTATGTCATGATATGCTTCACCATTGCCTCCAACCAGTAAATCCTCTACTATTATTGCACATGGGTAGCCTGAAAAGATTTGCTCCATGGCACGCTGAAAGACTTCTCTGGAAGAACTTATTCCAAAAGGCATCCTGAGGAATCCTTATCTATCAAATGGGGTACTGAATGTAGTTAGTAGTGAAGATTTGCAATCAAGCATCACTTGCCAAAATGAAGTCTTTGCATCAAAGACAGAAAAAAACAGTGGTATTTGGCATAAGGGCGGCAATCTGTTCAACTGTATGCATAGGATGATGAGGTCTCTTCAATGCCTTGCTCAAGTCTCTTGGGTCAATGCATATTCTGATTTCATCTGAATTTTTCTTATGAGAAGCTACCACAGAAGATACACACTCAGTTGGTTCTGTGACTAGCAAATCATACTTTGCTGCATCATTTTGTCTAACTGGACCTTAACCTTGTCCTGCATAGTTATTGGAACTCTTCTTGCTGGTCTGACCAATGGACTGACCTCTGGGTCTAACTTCATGTAGTACACAACTGGAAGTTTGCCTAGCTTGCCATCAAACAGCATACTCTGAGAAAATATTAGGGACCTGGGGCCCAAGTTGATAGCAATCTCTCCTTTGAAAACCACATTGCCAAAGTGGTTAGAAAGACCTTCTACATAGCCCACCTCATCACAAAGGGTTTCACATCTAGATCAAGAGAGGTAATCATGCCCCTTTATTCATCCCTCATCAGGCCCATCATAGAATACAATGCCCCTTTTGGGATGTACCTTACCCGACACCTGCAGCAATTAGAAAGACCCCAAAAGTATCTCACCAAGAGGATCAAGGGTCTCAAACAGATGCCATATGCTGCTTGGTTAAAAAAACTCCAGCTCTACTCAGTTGCATACTGCCTACTTCGAGGCGATCTATGCCTGACATACAAAGCTATGTCAAATCCAGAATTAATAGACATGCTCCACCTCAGTAAATCTAAATCCCTTAGAGCCACACTCTCAAGGGACTTGAACCTCAGCACAGAAATAAATAGAACTTGCTGGAGGGACAGGTTCATAACCCAGAGGCTCCCTTCACTCTGGAATAGAATTCCAGTTCATGTGAGGCAGAGCACCTCACTGAATCTCTTCAAGAAGAATCTCGATAAGTGGATGGGGGATCATAGGTTTGTCCCAGGGATTACTCCCGTGTCACTATTAGACAGAGGCACAGTAAACTAAACCTTAAAAAGGGCACAGTATACTCAAATCAAGGGGTGGCGTAAGCCATACAGAACCGGGCTAGGCTTATAATTGCCCCAGGGCAGATAGCCAAGTATGAACCTATGAACCTATGAACCTATAACATCAGTAAAGCTGGAACTTACTTATTTGGTAAAAGAAAGCAGTTTCATTCTCAAACTATCTCTGAGACATAATAATGATTGCACAGGTCTTCAGACTACATAAAATTGGAAGCTGTAACTATTCTCAGCCGAATAGCGTGAAAGCACTACTGAGCCTTCGGTTTGAATCTCTTCACGTCCATAAGCAAGAAGCTTTGCACAATTGACCAGATTAAGTTGTTCACCAGCCCTCGCTTTAGCAAATGTTTCTGCTGACATCAGATTACACTTTGAACATGTGGCTCCTTGGGCTTACCATTGATCAGGACAGTAGAAAATACATTATTTGCCAACAAATCTACTGCATTAATCTTTTCACTGACCACTAATACAACATCTACATAGAAAGCAGAGTTGCGGCTTTCTACATCATCAGCTTGCTTTTTTGAGTAACCTTTCTTAATAACTGAATAAGGCTAACTTGATTTGCAAAACCTTTGAAAATGGTTCAACTTTTTTACACTTGTGGCATCGCTAACCAAATACTAAACACTTCTCTCTTTTAGACTCATGACAGGCACCACAATTATGGCAGTTAACAATAAGACTTGACTTGGGTATTGATGAATCACTCTTATACTGTACTGAGCATGCCCTTTTTACTGAGCTAGTCTTGGAACGTGTTAGAAAGCTACAGGTTTTCACAGCCAGACCCACAGGGGTTGCATTTGCCATGTCCCTGGGCCTGTTTCTGCTTGCCACATGTTGCATGCCATCTACATTTGCTCTAAAGGCTGCTGAAACCATGCTCTTATCACTTGCAAGCATACTTGTGTGCCTTTCTGTAAGCTCATGGATTTGACAAATCTCTATGTCTTTGCTCAATATTGAATCACTGTCATGAAGCAAAATCTTTCTCACTGAAGCACTATAAACACCACACACAAGCCTGCTCTTTATTATCTCATCTTTCAAGTCACCAACTTTGCACTTTTTTGGCCTTATTCCTCAAGTCAGTGATATAAGCTGCCAACAGTTCACCTGGCTTTTTGTCTCTTGTATAAAATAAGTGCTCTCTAATGTAATATTTGTCTGGGGGTAGCACATTTCTCTAAATTTATGTTTCAAGCACTCAGGGTCTTCCCTTGATTCAGCCGGTACCACAATATGATAGTTTCCCCCTCTCCTGCATGTATTTCTGGTGCATACACAAATTAATGCTCTCTTTCAATAGCCCCTGACCCAGCTATGTTAAGCAAAATGAATGCCCTTGTACATGCATCTTTGTCAGAAAAAGCTGCTTGTATGAAAATATCTTATTCCTGCTCGAATACTCTCCAATTGTCTGCTATATTATGATCAAACATTAGTGGACTTGGTCTGCAAAATTCCTCTGCCATATCAACACACAGTAGTGAAGGTGCTTGAAATAATGTACAAACATACACACATGAATATGTATGCCAGAACTTGTAATTATGCCCAATAGCACAACAGACTCTTTGAAATAACTGCACTTTGCCAAATAAATCTCTGTAGCACAAGAGCACTTTAAAATCACCATACTTTGTGAAACCACTCCTTATCAGTGTAAGAAATACTTCAAAATGACTGTACTTTGTGAATAAATTGTACAGAGCAGTAAAAGCTCAGAGTAAGAAACACTTTGAAATGAATGCATTTTGCAAATAAACTGTACACAGCACAAAACTTTTTAAAATGGCTGTACTTTGCGAAATAACTCTGTACAATGTAAGAAACACTCTGAAATGGTGGCACTCTGTAAATAAATGCATACAGCACAAAAAACTTTTCAAAATGGCTGTACTTTGTACTTTGCAATGCAACTATATTTTGCACACAGCAAACTGTTTGAAATAATTGCACCATAATAACGCACACACTCTGCAAACACTTTGCACACTCTGAGATGCTTTGCACACTCTGAGATACTTTGAACAACTCCAGTTATGCTTTGACAGGCTTCTGTAAATGCAAAATAGTAGTTTGTGCCCAAAGACAGTCTTTTACTAAAAAACATGCAGTCAGCTTGCTCTTTAAGATTAATTTACTCTTTTATTGTACTCATTATGCCCTTTTAAACTCTTATCTTGCTCAGTATGCTTTTCTTGTACCCGTTTTACTTTACACATGCTCATTATGCAAACCAAAGATAATTCTGAGCCCTTTATGAATATCTCTGTTAGTTTTATCAAATATCATGGTTTCACACATTTCATTTAATTAATAAATATGTTTTTTGTCCCTTGTTTGATTAATAATACATTTTGTGTTGCTCAGTTGATTAATAATGCATTTGTGCCTTATAAATGTTCCATTTCATATTCTTTACCAACTTAATCATTTGTGTAGTTTTCTTTACCTTAAGTTCATTTCCGACCCTTTTTTGTTTGTTTCACTCAACTTGCTTAATCTGCCTTCACAATCAACTCTGCACCTCATGGCTTGAAGAAGTTGTTCTTTTTATCCTGGTTCTGACACCATGTCGCTTGTCTGGTCAGGATAAAACAGACGAACATCCATGGGTTCAGTTCATGCAGCTTATTTACATACAAACACATCACAAATGAGGCTTTGTAACTTAAATAAACTTATAAACAGACTGACTACCACAATCATACATGTTAACACTCTGGCTGTTCTCACAAAATGGCACCGCTGCCTGCACGTGCTCACTATTTATATGCATGTGCTTACATCTGGAACTGCATCTTAAAGGTACATACACACACTCTGATCACATTGTTTTCTTTATCTACTGTATTTTAATAAAAGCATTCCTTACAAATTAATTTGCATATGTTTGCAACTCTAACATGGTTTCTTTTTAGGTTCATTTATCTTTACACTTTAACCCCTTGCTTTTAATCAAACTTTCACATTTAAAATAGCATCATGTGTACCTTCCAGGACTATGGTACTTCTAAATATTCAAATATATTCCCCTATTGATAAAGATTTTATTAAATATTGATAGTGTACACTACCAGCATGTAAAAATGTATTCACTTTAATCTCCTCCCTATATAGCAAACTTTTCGCTCTCTTCTTTTATACTCAAATCTACAAAATTAACTTTTGTTATAAGAAATATGTAAATGACATTCACCAATTACTGGATTCCACATTTTTAATGAAAACATAGGTCTCTTTCTGGTCAGACTTGCACAAAAATAATAAATAATCTATGTATTGTGCATATTTGATAACATTTTCATGGAACAAATTAGCCTCATTTCCAAAATACTTGCTCTCAGTATAAGTGACCACTTGTATTGAGAACAGACTGAGAGTACAAGATTTGGAATCGGGTCCCTGTATTTAACCTGTTTATAGATAGGCCTTATACTGACATACATCACTTACACTAGCAGCAAGTCTTTCAGAATCAGGGCAGAGTTACACTGAGACCAAATATTTTAGAATGTGGTCCATTGTGTACATACATGCATTCTTTGCAAATAGTGGTATGAAAATGTTTGAGTATGTTAGTGCAAAGGGGGCACTCATCAAAATTCCAAGTTCCTCTTTAAACCGATTTTTACCATACATATATATGTGATGTGCTAAACAAAAATGAAGTACAGAAAGTGTACAAGAGGAATAGGGTCCTTCTCCTAAATGTTGGACTTCTGCTTTCAAACCAAACTGATGTGGGATGCTAGTATAAATATTACATCCATACGTAAATATTACATCCACATGTAAGCAATGAAAGTATTTTTTCCACACAATTTTTTTATATTTCTAAACTACCTCATTAGCGTTTTTTTTAACATAAGATTCATTCACATTTACAAAATCTTTAAAAAAATATGTATAAGAAATACTCAGCATTTTCCAAGAGACCCTCAAGTCTGGCTATAGTGGGTCTAGCCAACGGATTTAACTTTTCTTTAGGTATCATTGGTATAGCATAAAGCACTTTATTAAGTACACAGAAAGTCATATTACATTCCCCTAATCAGCAGTTTCTTCATATTGCATTAATATACTGTAAGTCTCTAGTATCCTTACTAATCTTATTATAACCTTGTTAAGCATTTAGTAAAGTTTTTTTTACATCCTATCAAAATCACAAAAAATCCTAATTACTTTATATTCTCCTTTATCTGACTCTAAATTATTTAAAAGCAGTGTTTAAAACATAAGCGCTATCATTCCTAACATACACTAATACACAGAACTTCATCAGATAGTTTTAAATCATGCACAATAAACTTCAGATCTGATAGTTTGACTCCAGGTATCTCAGATCCAAGAACTCTGAAATAGCTGCTCAGATTAGAGAAGGAGCAATTACAAGTTGAAAAGAAGGTTGGTAGCTCAGGGATCTGATGGGAGATGAAGCTGGCAAAATCCCCATCTGGATCTGTGTTCTGAGAAATTTCATCATCATCCTATCCATCTCCACTTCAGACAGACTAGAGGAAGATCAAATGGAAGAGGATGTGGAAGGTGGCCTTAAAGCCTTCTTTAGTGCCTTTTTCAGTCTCAGAGATGCTGGCTCTGAAGAAAACCTGGGATCATGGGGTCAAGGAGGTAGAATAGTAGACGGTGTCAGAGCCGAAGGTTTCAGATGTGAGATTTTAGGAACCTTCTTTGGAGGTTCTACAGCAGATGTAGAATAAGGAGACCAGGCAGGTGAGATTTTACAGTGCTCCCTGGACTCCTTCTATTTCTGGGAGGGGTTTTGAGCCCCTAAAGAAATGTGTGAAGATGAAGTTGAAGCTGGTAGTAGGCCTTTCAAAATTAGTTTATTTCTCTTGTCACTAATTGCTCTCACATTAAAGTCTGCACATATAGAACAAGAGGTGTCAAAATGTGCTGGGCCCAAACAATAAATGCACTCCATGTGGGCATCAGAGTTATTAAATCCAATGATATATATATATATATATATATATATATATATATATATATATATATATATATATACATATATATATATATATATATATATATATATATATAGATAGTATTCCACAGTGGTGGAGCGGTAGCATTGTTGCCTCACAGCAAGAGGTTGTCCCATTCGATTCTTAGCTAGTGTGCAGGGAGTGCCTTCTGTGTGGAGTCTGCATGTCCTCCCCGCAGGTCGAGTGGAGTTCCGAAAGACATGCGAGAATGGGCGTGCCTTCGTTAAAGTTTGGGCGTCAAACTGGCAACTCAGCACCGTGTAAATCTACTGCCAATCATTAGCGGACTGGAGTTCTGCTGTGGTGACCCCTAACCGAGAAAAGCTGAAAGACAACAACATTTATATATATATATATATATATATATATATATATATATATATATATATATATATATATACACATATGTATAAATGAAAGGGAGAGAGTGAGAGATAACCACCGATGATAGTAGCACAAGGTAAATACCTAAAGGTATAGAGGTAAGAACAGACTACCAGCAATGATTATATCAAAATACTGAAAACTCAGTAGAAAAAAGTTAAAGAAGGTAAGGAGGTTAAGCTAACTAATAAAAAGGGAATAGCTATAGAAAAACTAAACAAGAAATAATAATTCTCACTCACAAAACTCCAGAGAGTCTCAAGCTATCACAATCCCGACCGCCTTGAAGAGCAGCAAACAAGATTTGAGGGTTTGTAGTGGTCAGGGGCATTATGGGTAAGGGAGGAGCTGGAGCTTCAGATCTTAGAATCTTTAGAAAGTGGCCAAGTCAGATCCGAGAATCGAATCCGAGCCCATTTGTTGAGGAACAAATGAAAATGTCACCATCAGATGAATAGATATATCTGATTCCAGTAAGGAATCTTCAGTGGTTACAAAAGAATCAGAATCTGTTTTCAATATTATCTGATGTCTCACAGTTACATCCTCATTTGTGTCCATATTAGCATTAAACGGAATTGTCTGCAAAGTCTAAATAAGTCAATTTGTTTATCATTCCACACAAGAAAAGTCGTGAGCACAAAAGTCAGTCTTTTAGACAACAAACTGTGGGTAGCAAAGCCACACTGGAATGCAGATGAACTCCATAACTACAGAAAATGAAACCAGCTGCCAAAAGAATCACCTTCTTCTTCCACATTTAGGATGCCATCCATGAATATCACCTCTAGCTGTTTGTGATTACATTACTGCTCCACCAAAAATAGAAGCAGCTTGATCTTCTTGAAGACTGTCCTGAAATGAAACTGAATATATATATATTTGCTGTATCACTGAAATATGCTGTAGCACTATATACTGACAACAGTAGGTGTTTCATCACTGAAACATGCACATTCATCAGCATGTAACTTACTGGATTTTTGTTCAAAATCTCTTTCAGCTCTTTTTAATTTTTCTTTTTCTTTTCTACCAGTTTTCTTTCTGTTTCTTAAACTGTCCATCAATGTCTTTTAACTTAGAAAATAAAAAGTCACCCTGCAGTTCAGATCATAACTCTATTTCCAATTCCTGCATCTTCCACTAGCCTCTTATATTTTCTTTCATCATAATCAGTTAATATTTTTGCCACTCACATGAAAATAGCATGCTGTTTTTATCAAATCCTCCCACAAACGCATATCTTTACCTGGAAACTGATATGCAGGATGTCTATCTGACTGCAAACTGCTAGGCACTAGGTCAAAATCAACATATCATTCGCATTGTCGTTGTATTGTAATAAATATTCAGTTCTGTGACATACAGCCTTTCAGTTATTTTGGCATGTGTAGAAATATTGGCAACTGCTTCCACTACTTCCAGTAATGTATGTTTATTGCCACACCATGCTTGCCAGTTTAACACAAAAACACAATTCTCATTTCCTCTTTGATTTACACAAAACATCTGAGCGTTAACCATACTCACCTGATTTCCACTAGCCATTATAACACATTCCAAAATAGCAAATATATTTTAGCTAACAAATAGCCTGTCGCTGCATGCCACCATCCAGTTTTTCATTAAGCCCTTTGTATGTCTCTAGCCTCTGCACAGATCAAAAGGAGTAGGCTGATGCACAGGCCTAGACTGGAACATGTGTCAGTACTGGCATATTTCAATGGTTTTAGCATGACTGTGCAATGTTTGACATGTTTCTTCATGACTCCTTCTGTAGAGCTGGACAAGCAGAACTTCATGTTATGTGTCTCATGTTGATGAGGCTATCACTGGGTTCGTTCACCGACTCTACTGTGATAATGACAAACATTTCATGTGTATTTTTCTGTCTATTAGTATCACTGCAGCAGTACAAGGCCCATATTTGTACGATCATCATTATCACTTTGCTAAACATTTCATATTTACAATAAGATTTGCTGTATTTCTTTCAGCTGTGATTGATATATGCCTGTCTGTTTACTTTGCATATTAATTGCATTTCCAGACCACAAAATGCATTTCTGACTAGAGGTACAAATTGGTCTGTTTAAATAGCTCCAGCCATTAATCTTTTATCTGTTATATTGCACGTCAGGCTGGCTGTTGTTTCTGGCCTTCGCTGAATATATTTGTATAATAGATAGATAGATAGATAGATAGATAGATAGATAGATAGATAGATAGATAGATAGATAGATAGATAGATAGACAGGCAGGTAGTATAGCTATATCAGTAAAAAAAGGCTTCTGAAATAAATGATTATTTAATAATTTTCAAAGTCTATTCTGTTTAACTGTACCATTAGCAACAATAGGTAGAATACAGCTATCATTTTGTGTTTACATTTCTTTTCTCCCCAAACTTATTTGGTGTTCTTTCTCTTGTACACACACACACACACACACACACACACACACACACACACACACACACACACACACACACACACACACACACACACACACAAACACACACACACACACATGCATACATATATTTGTTTGTTTTATTTTTCTCTCCAAGTATTTTACTATTATATGTAGCAACACAAAAACCTGCAACCAGTCCATTGACAAGGCCTGTCAATCCCCATAGGTGGAAGCAGCAACAGCAGGTGTACCACAATCAGATAAACCACCCACATTTTCCTCCACACCTCCTGCCTTACCTGTACCACCTGCATAGGGTAGCCCTACAGTGGAGGCTGGTACAGTGGTACCCTCCAGTACAAGTGTAAATGGTAGTGACACCTTTGTCACCCACTGGCAGCTGGCAGACATTGTGGGGGGGGGTGCAATTTACAGGAGTTTGGCCTCCCACATCAACCACATGGAGACCATGATCTGGTAACTCATCAAATGAATTCCCTGCCAACTGCTGTCTCCACCTTCTAATTTAGGATCCAGTGGTTATAGTGCCTAGGCTGATGAGCAATCCTCTACTGTGTCTTAGCTAGCAGAGACTAAATCTGCAAATATCCAGCCCTATCATCCAGTCAGGAATTCCCCTCCATTTTGTTTCCATACCCATCACTGTTGGTTTAATGATCCTCCCCTCACCATTGCCTTCTCTCTGTATATCTCATGTCTCTTTCTATGCTGTGTTCTCCCTCAGTAATTGTGTAACCACACATCCTATTAGTCTTAGCTGTCTCTTCTTGCTACCTAACCTATTTGTCTTACAGTCCTCTTACTTCCCTTACTTCCTTCTCCACTTTCCCTTCTCTTAAAAAATGGGCACCTATCTCACAAAATATATATCATTCCTCCTAATCCACCTCCATCCTTCTCATACCTTAGTTGTTTGCCTTCTGTTCTACCCTCTGCTTTCTTCTCTTTTTTATCTAAGCCTATTCTCTCATTTCCAACCTTTAATCTGGTCAAAAAACTGATAAACATACCACAAACATGACCAAAAAAGGCTGAGAAAACAATAATCATTTTATGGTCATACGGTGGTAGAAAAGGTCTCAGAGAGCACCCTTGCTGCCCATACATTGCTGATAAGAAATGGCATTTCTCATTGTGTATCAGAAATTAAGTCCAGTCTATGTCATGCACCTATATAGCCATCAGTCATGCAAATGAGCTAAGTACCATGCACAGCAGTTGTCAGACAGGAAATGGAGTAAATCTTATGTCTTTATTCTGACTGCTGTCATGGCTCAGCTTGTTAATAACATGCTTTGTACACTGTCAATGCACACAGTGGGGAGCTGCTGTCCCCTTATGGATTTTGTTAGGTAACACTTTACTTAGATGTGTTGACCAGATACCTGCAGTAGCTAACTTAGGTAATGCCACATTTAGGAGTCAATCACTGAGTAAGTCCAAGGCTCATTTTCCTTAAGGTCAGCCTTTTGGTTATTTCTTATATTCTGTTGTTGGGGATCATTCCCCTTATATGTGTCTCTCTGACAACTCCAGTATGACTACTGCAATAGCTTATTTACTTAATTCTGTATTTAAAAATGTTCCACTGAATATGTCCTTGAGTTCATAGTCCTTCAGTGTTGTCTTCTGATTACTGCTTCTGTTTTGTTGTTGGGGAACATTCCCAAAATATGTGTTTCCCACTCTCTTTCAGAATGTCTCCTGCAGTTGTGCACTTAGTCATCTAATCATTTATGGGCTCATGTCCTTGGATGCCTGTCCTTTGGTTATTGCTCCCATTTTGTTTTTGACAAGTTGTTTCCTTATATGTGTTTCCCTGACCACATCAGTACCACTTATGCAGTACTTTACCTAGTCCATTCTGTGCTTACATACATATTATTAAACTGGGTAATATGTTCAAATCCCATAGAGCTGTTATTTTATTTTTCATTACATTTGCCATTATAATGTATGTACTTTGATAACATAAAAAAAAGTGATGATGATAGGTGTGGTGAAGACTGGTACATTATAGTACTTTACTGTATCCCCCTATCTTGTGTGAGTTTCACATTTTGTCTTTGCTCATCTTAAATACCACCTTCCCCACTGTGTTCTGCATTCCTTCTATATTTACCAGCTACCTTTGCTTTTAAGTTCATAGGTGTTTACTAGGCTAATGACCAAAAGGGCTTTTTTAAGCCTAGCCATGCATCCCAAATCTCTGACAAGTTCTATTTGTAGTCTTGTGTCAGTTTCTCTTGTTTGTATTGTCCCACTAGCACAACTATTTTAAGTCCTTAACAATCATAGCTTTACTGTGGATCATAGCACATTGTCCAATACATCAATTATTATATAATGAACTACAGAACAAACTAAACCCCCATCTAAACACGCTGTTCAACCTCAGCCTCTCCACAGGCTACGTGCCCATAGAATGGTGCACAGCAAAGGTTATTCCTCTCCACAAAGGAGGGGCCACAACTGACTCTGGTAAATATCACCCCATAAGCCTGATTAGCCTGTTCTGCAAGGGTATGGAGCGCATCATCATGGAACTCATTAACAAATACATTGGGAACCTCCAAACTCTTGACTTGACCCAGTTCAGCTTTGTTAAGGGCAGATCATGCCTACTAAACCTGGTTGACTTCTTCGAGACAATCACCAAGGCCATAGACGATGGAAAGGTGGTTCACACAGCCTACCTTGACCTTACCAAGGCTTTTTACACCATTCCCCACTCGGGTATTACAGAAAAACTCACCAGCCTGAACATAAAACCATACATGATGAGATGGGTTGCCAACTGGCTTACAGACAGAACTCATATGGTAAGAATAGCAGGCTCCGGGCCCGACTCTAAACCAGTCACAAGTGGTGTCCCACGAGGCTCGGTCCTGGGACCCCTACTGTTCAGCATATACTTTTCAGAAATACAGGCAAATACAGGAGGACTATGGCTAACCAAGTTCGCTGATGACTGCAAACTGGGAGCCATAATTGACTCTCCAGTTGACACGGACATCCTCCAAAAGGGCCTTACTGAGACAGACACCTGGTGTCAAAGTCATGGCCTCAAGCTAAATGCCAAAAAATGCATAGTCATCCCATCTGGGAAAAACAAAACACCCACAAATTATCACATAGGTGGCAGCCCCCCTTAATACAGAAGAGGTAATAAGAGATCTGGGGACCCAGGTAGATAGTAATCTCTCCTTTTACAATCATATTGCCAAAGTAGTTAGGAAATCATTTTATGTGGCCTATCTAATTACTAAATGGTTCGCATCTAGAAATAAAGAGGTTATAGTGCCCCTCTACTCATCACTCATTAGACCCATTATAGAGTACAATGCCCCATTTGGGATGTACCTCACAAGACACTTCCAACAGCTGGAAAGACCACAAAAGTACCTCATCAAGAGGATTACTGGCCTCAAACATATGTCCTATGCAGCCCGACTGAAAAACTATGGCTGTATTTAGTGGCATATTACTTACTCAGAGGTGATCTCTGCCTGACTTACAAAGCCATGTCCAACTCAGAATTGATGGACATGCTCCACCTAAAGAAATCTAAGTCATTGCGAGCCACGCACTCTAGTGAGATAAATTTCACCACAACAATAAATAGAACATACTGGAGGGATAGATTCCTGTCACAGAGACTCCCCATGCTTTGGAACAAAATTCCAAATTACATCAGGCAGAGCCCCTCACTAACACTCTTCAACAGAAACCTTGACGAGTGGATGGTAACAGAAAATACACCCCTGGGATCACTTCATTGGCTCTGCTTGACAGAAGATCAGTTAATTAATCAATGGGGTGGTGAAAGCCGACACACTCTGGCTAGGCTTATAGATGCCCTCGGGCAGATAGCCTAGTACCTACCTATGACCCTATGAACCTAAGAATTACCTTGACTCCTAACAAAAACTCAAAACATTAGTATTCATGTACATGAGTGCTGTTGTGCACTGACTATCATAAAGTCTCATGCATAGTCAATATTTAGAACAGGCTATCATAATTCACTGGGCTGAAAGTTGACCTATCATGATGAGCCTCAGGGCTAATTTCTCACAGACACACACACACACACACACACACACACACACACACACACACACACACACACACACACACACACACAAACACACACACACACACATGCATACATATATTTGTTTGTTTTATTTTTCTCTCCAAGTATTTTACTATTATATGTAGCAACACAAAAACCTGCAACCAGTCCATTGACAAGGCCTGTCAATCCCCATAGGTGGAAGCAGCAACAGCAGGTGTACCACAATCAGATAAACCATCCACATTTTCCTCCACACCTCCTGCCTTACCTGTACCACCTGCATAGGGTAGCCCTACAGTGGAGGCTGGTACAGTGGTACCCTCCAGTACAAGTGTAAATGGTAGTGACACCTTTGTCACCCACTGGCAGCTGGCAGACATTGTGGGGGGGGTGCCATTTACAGGAGTTTGGCCTCCCACATCAACCACATGGAGACCATGATCTGGTAACTCATCAAATGAATTCCCTGCCAACTGCTGTCTCCACCTTCTAATTTAGGATCCAGTGGTTATAGTGCCTAGGCTGATGAGCAATCCTCTACTGTGTCTTAGCTAGCAGAGACTAAATCTGTAAATATCCAGCCCTATCATCCAGTCAGGAATTCCCCTCCATTTTGTTTCCATACCCATCACTGTTGGTTTAATGATCCTCCCCTCACCATTGCCTTCTCTCTGTATATCTCATGTCTCTTTCTATGCTGTGTTCTCCCTCAGTAATTGTGTAACCACACATCCTATTAGTCTTAGCTGTCTCTTCTTGCTACCTAACCTATTTGTCTTACAGTCCTCTTACTTCCCTTACTTCCTTCTCCACTTTTCCTTCTCTTAAAAAATGGGCACCTATCTCACAAAATATATATCATTCCTCCTAATCCACCTCCATCCTTCTCATACCTTAGTTGTTTGCCTTCTGTTCTACCCTCTGCTTTCTTCTCTTTTTTATCTAAGCCTATTCTCTCATTTCCAACCTTTAATCTGGTCAAAAAACTGATAAACATACCACAAACATGACCAAAAAAGGCTGAGAAAACAATAATCATTTTATGGTCATACGGTGGTAGAAAAGGTCTCAGAGAGCACCCTTGCTGCCCATACATTGCTGATAAGAAATGGCATTTCTCATTGTGTATCAGAAATTAAGTCCAGTCTATGTCATGCACCTATATAGCCATCAGTCATGCAATGAGCTAAGTACCATGCACAGCAGTTGTCAGACAGGAAATGGAGTAAATCTTATGTCTTTATTCTGACTGCTGTCATGGCTCAGCTTGTTAATAACATGCTTTGTACACTGTCAATGCACACAGTGGGGAGCTGCTGTCCCCTTATGGATTTTGTTAGGTAACACTTTACTTAGATGTGTTGACCAGATACCTGCAGTAGCTAACTTAGGTAATGCCACATTTAGGAGTCAATCACTGAGTAAGTCCAAGGCTCATTTTCCTTAAGGTCAGCCTTTTGGTTATTTCTTATATTCTGTTGTTGGGGATCATTCCCCTTATATGTGTCTCTCTGACAACTCCAGTATGACTACTGCAATAGCTTATTTACTTAATTCTGTATTTAAAAATGTTCCACTGAATATGTCCTTGAGTTCATAGTCCTTCAGTGTTGTCTTCTGATTACTGCTTCTGTTTTGTTGTTGGGGAACATTCCCAAAATATGTGTTTCCCACTATCTTTCAGAATGTCTCCTGCAGTTGTGCACTTAGCCATCTAATCATTTATGGGCTCATGTCCTTGGATGCCTGTCCTTTGGTTATTGCTCCCATTTTGTTTTTGACAAATTGTTTCCTTATATGTGTTTCCCTGACCACATCAGTACCACTTATGCAGTACTTTACCTAGTCCATGCTGTGCTTACATACATATTATTAAACTGGGTAATATGTTCAAATCCCATAGAGCTGTTATTTTATTTTTCATTACATTTGCCATTATAATGTATGTACTTTGATAACATAAAAAAAAGTGATGATGATAGGTGTGGTGAAGACTGGTACATTATAGTACTTTACTGTATCCCCCTATCTTGTGTGAGTTTCACATTTTGTCTTTGCTCATCTTAAATACCACCTTCCCCACTGTGTTCTGCATTCCTTCTATATTTACCAGCTACCTTTGCTTTTAAGTTCATAGGTGTTTACTAGGCTAATGACCAAAAGGGCTTTTTTAAGCCTAGCCATGCATCCCAAATCTCTGACAAGTTCTATTTGTAGTCTTGTGTCAGTTTCTCTTGTTTGTATTGTCCCACTAGCACAACTATTTTAAGTCCTTAACAATCATAGCTTTACTGTGGATCATAGCACATTGTCCAATACATCAATTATTATATAATGAACTACAGAACAAACTAAACCCCCATCTAAACACGCTGTTCAACCTCAGCCTCTCCACAGGCTACGTGCCCATAGAATGGTGCACAGCAAAGGTTATTCCTCTCCACAAAGGAGGGACCACACCTGACTCTGGTAAATATCACCCCATAAGCCTGATTAGCCTGTTCTGCAAGGGTATGGAGCGCATCATCATGGAACTCATTAACAAATACATTGGGAACCTCCAAACTCTTGACTTGACCCAGTTCAGCTTTGTTAAGGGCAGATCATGCCTACTAAACCTGGTTGACTTCTTCGAGACAATCACCAAGGCCATAGATGATGGAAAGGTGGTTCACACAGCCTACCTTGACCTTACCAAGGCTTTTTACACCATTCCCCACTCGGGTATTACAGAAAAACTCACCAGCCTGAACATAAAACCATACATGATGAGATGGGTTGCCAACTGGCTTACAGACAGAACTCATATGGTAAGAATAGCGGGCTCCGGGCCCGACTCTAAACCAGTCACAAGTGGTGTCCCATGAGGCTCGGTCCTGGGACCCCTACTGTTCAGCATATACTTTTCAGAAATACAGGCAAATACAGGAGGACTATGGCTAACCAAGTTCGCTGATGACTGCAAACTGGGAGCCATAATTGACTCTCCAGTTGACACGGACATCCTCCAAAAGGGCCTTACTGAGACAGACACCTGGTGTCAAAGTCATGGTCTCAAGCTAAATGCCAAAAAATGCATAGTCATCCCATCTGGGAAAAACAAAACACCCACAAATTATCACATAGGTGGCAGCCCCCCTTAATACAGAAGAGGTAATAAGAGATCTGGGGACCCAGGTAGATAGTAATCTCTCCTTTTACAATCATATTGCCAAAGTAGTTAGGAAATCATTTTATGTGGCCTATCTAATTACTAAATGGTTCGCATCTAGAAATAAAGAGGTTATAGTGCCCCTCTACTCATCACTCATTAGACCCATTATAGAGTACAATGCCCCATTTGGGATGTACCTCACAAGACACTTCCAACAGCTGGAAAGACCACAAAAGTACCTCATCAAGAGGATTACTGGCCTCAAACATATGTCCTATGCAGCCCGACTGAAAAAACTATGGCTGTATTTAGTGGCATATTACTTACTCAGAGGTGATCTCTGCCTGACTTACAAAGCCATGTCCAACTCAGAATTGATGGACATGCTCCACCTAAAGAAATCCAAGTCATTGCGAGCCACGCACTCTAGTGAGATAAATTTCACCACAACAATAAATAGAACATACTGGAGGGATAGATTCCTGTCACAGAGACTCCCCATGCTTTGGAACAAAATTCCAAATTACATCAGGCAGAGCCCCTCACTAACACTCTTCAAGAGAAACCTTGACGAGTGGATGGTAACAGAAAATACACCCCTGGGATCACTTCATTGGCTCTGCTTGACAGAAGATCAGTTAATTAATCAATGGGGCGGTGAAAGCCGACACACTCTGGCTAGGCTTATAGATGCCCTCGGGCAGATAGCCTAGTACCTACCTATGACCCTATGAACCTAAGAATTACCTTGACTCCTAACAAAAACTCAACACATTAGTATTCATGTACATGAGTGCTGTTGTGCACTGACTATCATAAAATCTCATGCATAGTCAATATTTAGAACAGGCTATCATAATTCACTGGGCTGAAAGTTGACCTATCATGATGAGCCTCAGGGCTAATTTCTCACAGACACACACACACACACACACACACACACACACACACACACACACACACACACATGGTAGACAGTGCTGACTTGGCTATAATCTCAGTCATGGTGTTTCTGAATCTCCGGGCAACTATTCCTTCTAACTTCTTCACAGGGTTACTAAATTATGCATGACAATGGAACAAGCCACATACTAAAACCTAATCAACCCACTGTTACCCTCTTTATTCACAGCAAACTATCTTTATTATTTATCTGTGTGTTTAATAAGTTGTCCTTTTTTTCTTACTCAGGCTACTATGAAGAAAGCTCTCTATGTACAGATACCATTTATTTTATCATTCATATTTACATTTTCATGTGGGACGACATACAAAACTATTTTTGTTGTCCAGTTGGGAATCTGTCATTTTTGTCATTTCATATCATCCTTCTCTGAATTGTTCCCTAGTAAAGCATGCTCCAATAAGTGCTAAGCACCTGATATTTCTCATTTTTGCTCTAAAAATGATTTGGTCATGTTTTTTCTGCATCTGTAGCCAATATGGCTATATATTTATAGATATGTAAGGATGTGTGTGAGTGGGTGTGCATATGCATTTTTGTCAATAACATGCTGCTACTGTGACTGAATTATATCTATCATAATTTAAACTTCAAATCAAGTATCATCCTTTATGTTAAACACAGAAATGATTGTTGCTTAAAGCCCAAAGACTAGCCTGTTTTGAATTGTGAACTGAGTCCCATAAGTAAACTGTTACCTGATCAACTATTATTTTTTTCATTTTTTCATGAAATGGGATTATACCACTACCATGATTTTTTTTTGCTTCGTTTAACTGTATTTTTTATTTACCTTGCATACATCAAAGATCTTACCATTTCCATTTCATTTTCTAGCTAAGATCCACCCTGTTTATTCATTTTTTTTTGAGACTCTCCATGTCATATAATAATTATTCTTGTTTTCAAACTATTTTGCTTTTTCTTTAGATTGTGTCATTACTATCCTGGATAATGTATTTGCTTTTTTCTGGTTTAATGTTTATAAGGACACTTTTCTTCTAAGATATCATAACTCTTGGTTTCTGAGTTAATAACTACATCAAAGAAAGCCAGGAACAGTTTAAATCACTTTCTATCCTCACTAAATAAATTAATCAATCAATCAATAAATAAATAACTTTTCTGAGGATTGAAAATGCACTTGTAATACAGAAAGCATTCTTCTTCTCCAACTGATACCCGCATTTTCTTCCTACGTAGAACTCATTTACTAAACTGCATTCCACATATATCTTCTCACCCTTCTGGCTTTGCTCTTGTTGTTCTATTATTATAAAGAAATGTGACTCCTGCTCCACACCTGCACTCTCCAGAACCAGTGAATAGTATTCAGTAACCAGCGATAAGGATCAGAAATACAAACATCTCTCTTAAGTCATGCACGTGTAAAACCCACCATTCTGTTCTAAGACTTCTATCTTAACAAGCTATTTGCCATCATATCCTGTGAAAGTAACAAAAACCTTGGGAGGGATGAAAGCTGTCAGTGTGTGATACAATGTGCAAAGCCATTTATCTTCTTTATTTATTTACTTTGATATTTTAGTATATAACACTGAAAAGGCCTGCCATTGTCCTTTGCATGCTTTGTGAACCACATATTGGACATCAGCACAGCATTTCAAGTATTCCATTCATGTTTCACTTCTTTTAGCTATGCTTACTCATCTGAGCCCAACAAAACAGTCAAAGTGAGTCACACAAAGTTTAAAGGTGGATACAGCTGTATTGCATTTGAGAGAGTTTATAAAAATGTACACTATGTTTTCCTTAACTAAATAGAATATACAGGTCTTCAAAATACTTTATATGGAACTCCGACAATGAATTATGACATCATTCATTTTTTCTTCCAATCATTCATTCAGCATCAGACACTTCAGTATATACAGTTCATTTAGGATGCTGGTATCAGCATTTATTTCAAATAATGATTAACACACTCAGACACACATATATATACATATATATATATATATAGAGAGAGAGAGCTAGATGTATATCAGTATATCTATACTGATATTCATCTATAAATCTCTATATATACATATTACATATATATATATATATGCATACAGATTTCTCTTTCGCTCTCTCTCTCTCTCTCTATATATATATATATATATATATATATATATAGAAATAGATTATAGATTAGTACTAGGCTAACTGCCCTTGCGAGCCATTTTAAGCCTAGACAATTATCCCTTGTGAGGCTCAAACCCTGCACCTTGTGTTTGTAAGGCAAACACCTCAACCATTAGGCCACCCTCCCAATTTCGATTGATATTTGCCTGTAACTTTTGATCTAGGAGTTTTCTCATCTAATCACATATGCTAAAATAAGTTAATGGCAAACATATTTCTGCACATTACATTTCATAGAAAAGTATACCAGCCTAGAAACAATTACTAATGGTATGGTTTAGGGTATTGTTGTTAGACGAATAACAAGGCACATTAATCTAGCACACCATTTTTTCTTATTAATGGCCACCAGCATTGCTCCCCTACTTCTAGGAGTTTATTTTCTTATGTCTCCATGGATGTGTGACCATGGTGTTAGTATATTTAAGTAAGATGGATGTGGAGGTCTTTCAGATGGAGAGTACAGGGGGGAAAACCAAATGTGATTGATTAAACAGATTTTGATAAACTTGAATTTTGTCCAAATTCAGGACCCCCATTCATATAAAGAGAGAAATAGACAGATATATATAATGTGTTGTATATGTATGTATCTCTCTTTCTCTCTTTATATATATATATATATATATATATATATATGTACACACACACACACACACACACACACACACACACACATTAATTACATATATCTATATCTATATATATATATATATACACACACACACACACATACATATATATATATATATATATATATATATATATATATACACATATATATTTTTTAACGCACATTCATGCAGGCAGGCAGTAGTGCAATAGACCTGTTAATTAGAAATATCACAGGAATAAGCAGCCATAATCAGTCAAATAGAGGTGATTTCACTTGCATTCTACTCGCAAATTTCATACTTTGTCGAAAGTTTCCAATTGCTTTTTAAACAAGATATTAAAATGCTTAACACTTTTCTAAAAAGTGGATTCACAGAAGACTGAACTAAAAACCTGTACTGGATTTATATGAAAATACTGAAAAATACTGAAGGCAGTATTTGTTTTTAATCTTGCAGTCTTTTAAGAGTTGTAATTCACCATTTGTTTCTACGGGGTAAGATAACACCCCTGAGTATTTCTATTGCAAAAAATATATCCTTTCCTATCTAGACCAACTTATAAATATACAACCCAAACTGCACTGATAATACTAGATGTAGAAATAGTCTATATAAAGTTTCCATCTGCTTTGTCAGAATGATTTAAGAATTAAGACACTCATGTTTTATTCTTTTCTTATTTATAATATTACCAGCCGTTCATTACTGCAGATATAAAAAGTGTTGAGCTGTTGATAGCATCAACTTGCAAGGACTTTTCAGGTTATAAATGTGAAAATCTAAATAATAATAATAATAATAATCATAATATACACCACCATTAGAGTCATGGGTTATTGCATGACTGTAGTAAATCTCATACAGTTTTACTCACAGCAGTTATGTATAATTTGACCCCATGTAACTCAGTGGTCAAATAGTTTTATGGAACATTTTTACAATACTTCCTAAATGGTCTCTTTTGAATTTTTGTTTCCAAAAACTGTGACGCACTTGTAGTCTTGGAAAAGTAAGTGCACCAAAGTAAGTGCACCAACGATCTCATTTGTTGAGAATTAACATTGTGAACATAATGCACTAGATACTGATTGGCAAATTTTACTTCTGCTTATCGTAATGAAATGTCATTTATATTGCAATCTTATGATTTAGGCCAGAGTCCTACATTCCTGTTTGCATATTATATATGTGAGAAAGTCACATAAACAAGCAAAGCAGGTGTTTAGTTATATAACCAGAAAAATCTGCCACTTGAACTATAAATGGCTTCTGCTGTGTCTATAAGTTATTGCATATTTAACATTAATGAAATTAAATAAAGATAAAATGCTGGCCACTATTAATTTGTAACATTGAATAATTTAAAGTGGCTATCTGTCTGCATTTGTAAATGTATGAATATTACTCTGGTTATCACAAAGCTCTTCTCTCACGTAATTATCACAACTCCTGCAGCTGAGGGAGAGTTAGTGACATGTTGACTGATACACTACATTCTGCTAATAATAGTTTTGAAAGAAATCAGTAAAGTTAATCATGTGTGGAAGCAGGGTTAAGAAGCAATGTAACAGTCTATTAAGTTTAACACAGCTATGTGTGATAAGCATATGCAGACATCCATTAGCATAAATTCATGTTACACAAGAGCAGTACGCATTTCAGTCTCTATGCACAGTGCAGATAATATAGAGGATTTACAGAACAGAACAGAATGAATGCAGATGTACATAAAGTAAGAATCCACAGCAAGAAAATGTATCTAATTGAAGTTAATCAGTGCTGGCCTGACCTAATCTGTATTGCAAAATAAATGACAACCAGCAGACAAGCAGAAGACTGCACTGTTTTGTGGTTGAAAAAATAGACATAAATTGCAGCTATTTCAAATCTTATTTCTGGAGATGAAAGGTTCAAATTTTTGAGTACTTTTCTTCCTCCTTCGAAATTTCAATATTAAATGTCAAATGAAAGTGCACTATTGTATCTCTAAGAATCTATAGTAACATAACCTTCACTAAAGTCCAGTGTAGATAAAGTTGCTTCAGGAGAGTGTAACTCTTGATCAGAAATGGATAATGGTACATATTTCCAACAGAGACAAGGTTTTATTTTTTTAATTAAAATGTTCTTTCTCCTTGTGAGATGTATATGTAGATGTGACAGTAGGCTAGCTTAATGTTGGCATGCAGCATTATTTTAGACTGAGATCCATGCAACATAGTACCACCTCTGTATCTCAAAGTAGTATTCACTTGGTAGATGCACACACATGTGGACAAAGCTGTCAGTACATACAGCTGCTATGCAAGCAGTTAGCAGACTACACATGATGGTGTCACTGTTATGTGTTGCAGGGGATGTTAGATATGCATCATGGACATATTCATTAACCCAGTTCACAACACGCAAACCATGGTAGAGATGGAATGTATGACTGCTTACATGGAACATGGTGGAATGCATCTTTGGCCCACTGAAGACACACTGCCTTAGCTTCTGTCTTAATGCATTTGAGATGAACTGCAGTATTCCAAGTTTCCCTACAGCTAAATCTGCGTTGAGTGCGCCAGGTTGCATAACACACCACTGTAGAAGTTACAGTAGAATGAAATCTTTCCTTCAGGTCTAACATAGCTGGAGAAGCTACAGATGAGAAGCAGATCAAACAGTTGAAGGATAAATACATGGCAGTGTTACCATGTGTATAACACAGCTGCATGCAATACATTACAGCAGTAGCAAAGATACAGCATAAGGTCTACAACACTAAGTCATGCTACAGACAATACAAAATAACACGCTCCATGCAGTCTAATGTAGTCCATGACAAGGAGGGCAGAACAGCAAAAAATTGCATGTGTGTGTGTGTGTGTGTGTGTGTGTGTGTGTGTGTGTGTGTGTGTGTGTGTGTGTGTGTGTGTACACCTAATGAGCTATCTCATGTCAGGAACCAACAAATGGATGGTGATCATGATTTGAATGATATCCATGAATAGGCATGGTGCTCCATCTACCTACAGGGGCTATGAAAGTAGTAGAAGTATAGATGAGAGTGTGTGTCCTAATGAGATGTCCCATATGTGAAGCCCAAAAGGTACTGGTGACCTCTGCAGCCAATGCCAATATGATACTAGCACAGGGCTGAATTGTGTCATGTGGATATGTTTGGCCTATGACTAGCTACTTTGCATCCAGTCCCCCATAGTCACAGATAGCATGTCTTGAAGCAGAAGCCTGCTTAATTGTAACCATGTACTTCAGGGAAGTAATAATGCACACAATGTTAGTCACCAGTTACCTAATTAGCACTGACTGGTCCCTGCCCCTATCCTCCATGTCACCATGCATGTGCTGCACATTGGTTTAAATGCCATGCAGATGTCGAACATCATTGCACGGGCCATGCAAAACACACTCTATCTCTACAGTGCTTTGTGTAGCATCTGCCTGTTCTCCTGAACCTGCATATCTGTTGATTAACACCAAATGTTGCATAGAGCACAGGAAAAGACCTTGAGTCATAATGGCACCACAAACCACCACACCTCTCCCATATCACATGTATGCACATATCAGAGACAGTGTGGCTCACAGATGCCATATGTGTTGTGAATTCTATATAGCCTGTGTTGGCATCATAGTCACAGGACATCCACAAAACAATGATGAGCCATATTTTTTTTCTTGTCCCACTAGTGGCACCTCATATGTTGGTGTGTATGTGAACCTGCCCCTGTTAGTGTTACTGACAGTGCCATTGTTTCAACCATCAGTGTCATTTACATGTTGCCATGAGTGTCAGTCACAAGTGAGCTGATGAAATCAGACATACTGTTTGTTGTCTTGGATTGTTCACTCGTAGAAGCTTAGAAAGCTTAAAGACAAGATACCCATGACATCACTCAAATATCTGCCTATCTTCACCTGTGGTAAGCTTGCTGGTAGATATCACAATGTCTGAATAGCCTCTGGGCTTATATTACTTTTTAATAACAGGTTTTTATGTCATTCAGTATGCTGAAAAATATGTGTCAGCGTTTAGCTAAAAGACAATATAGAATAAAAGTCATGTGACTAAGTGCTTGCTGAAATGTAGTTGGGCTAATATTTATTGGGAAACAAAATATGCATTACATTGCTGCTGATATTTATTAGTTTACAGCTGCTGTATTTGCTCACCTTTGAACATAAAGTTTTGCAACAGAAGTTAACAGACATAGAACATTCTTTTTGGTTTGCTTGACGCAACACTGTTTTATGTAACAACAGTACAGGAATTCAAGAAGGAATACAGTTTGAGATGGTGATAATAGTAACTCCTGATTCTGTATGTTGCTACCTGACATTCCCCGGTTAGACATCTGTAATGCTGGTATTTTTGTATGCGACTGCAAATATATCATTGGCCCATTCCTTTATGTGATTCTACCTATCATTTTTATACATCTTGAAATGCCATTTTCAATAAACTTTATTTCATAGTTAATAAAAATTATCTGGACACTGGAAAAGTTCTGCCTCATGTTATTGTTCTGCTACAGTATGTGCCACAAAGTTGTACAAAGCAATGCATCTAAAAACATCATCTTTTAGCATGTTATCTGAAAAGTTCATCTCTATACTACCAGAATTTACAGATAGAAATGCAAAGTTGTCATATTTGAATCATTCAGATATTCGATCATGGCATGCAAAGCTCTGAACTGTTTTATGACAAGTTCATAAACATGCTGTGTTGTCCATGAGTTTTTGAAATTTTTGCTGCTGGGATATAAATTATTTAGCTGTAAATGGTGTATCTAGACAGGGTTATGAATGTTAGTACAACACCATTTGATACTGTTGTCCTAGCAAAGTTTGAATATTTAAATCATAAATGCACCAGTGCATCAACAATTGAATCAACCTTTAAATAAACAAACAAACAAAAAAAATAATAGCAACAATGAGCATTTGTATTCCTCTAGATACAGGGAACATCATCAGACTGAAAACAGTGTTTGGCTAATACATTTATCTGTTTTGAAAACAACAAGAAAATTATTGTTTTGAAAAAAAAAGATTTTTTTTTATAAAGGTTATCCAGAGATAGATAACTACATCATTTATGAACTTTCAAAAAAAAACAGACTTGTTTGTCATCTACCATGGGTTGAAAGTTTTGAAGCAAAGGGTAAATATGCATTTTATACCACCATTTTGCATAAGACTAGTCTCATAGTGTTGTACTTAGTGTTGATTCTCTTAGTGTAAACTATTTTACAAAGATTTGGGCCATTTAGCTGCAGAAGTTGAAATTAAGAATATTGTAGGTATGCCACTCATATCTGTGTTTACCAAAAAACAAATGTGAATGTTGGACAGTTACTAAATAACAGTGATAAGGGAATGGCATCAAAAATTCCTATTCTAGATTTGGAAAGACTCATTGACACTAAACATGTGGCTTGAGCTCATACAATAGGTAGTTGACAAATAGCCCATTTTATTACAGTCTGAAGATAATTAGAAATTATGGTCCACATTGACATTACACCTGTAATAATATACTGTTGATATACATAGAAGAATGCACCACATGATGTGTATTACTTAGGAGAACCATATTGAAACTACAGCTTTATATTTACTAACACGTATGCAAAAGGAAAGGGAAATGAAAACAATTCAGTGGCCAAATAGCATAATGTTTACATTGATTTTAAGAAATGTGTTATTTTTTGTTTTAGAAATAGTAGGCATGGGCCTGCTGGGGTTGGGGGGAGTGGTATTTATATAACATGTTAGACAACAGAGAATAATTTTGACAACTAATGCTAGCATCAAATCTAAGTCCAAGTTTAAATGATATGGTTAATTTCAAATAACAGGTAACACATCTGTTTAACAACAAGCCAAGTTCGAATGTTGGACAGATGCTAAATAAAGGTGGTAAGAGAATAGCATCACATAATTCCTATTCTAATTTTGGAAAGACTCACGGACTCTGTGAATATGGCTTGTGCTCATACAATAGGCACATAGCAAATCATCATCATCAGTCCCCTTTTTTCCCTTTTTCTGCATGGGTTGGGATATCACGTTAACTGTCTCCATCTCTGTCTATTCAATGCCGCTGTCCTACCTTCTTCGTCACTCATGCCTGACTGTTGCAGATCATCTCTCACACAGTCCACACACCTCTTTGCTGGATGCCCTTGTTTCCTGTTGCCTTCTTTCTGTCTGTCCAAAATCTTCTGCAGATTATCTTGTGCTTTTCCGCACGTGCCTGAACCATCATAATCTGTTTTCTTTGATCTTTTCTGCAATTGGAGCTACTTTGGCTTCTGGTCATATGTCCACATTTCTTTGTCTGTCCCACAGGGAACATCCTACCACCCATCTCAGGCACTTCATCTCCATTACATCTAGCTTTCTCAGCTACTCTTTCTTTACTGGCCATATAGTAGTACTGGATGCACCACTGTTTTGTGTACCATACTTTTCAGCTTCTTCATTCTTCTGTCATATTTTACCCTTGACACTCTGGGTTAATTGGCTGTAGCCCTTCTGATTCTAGTTTTGACATCCTCAGTCAGACTTCCCTTTTCCTCAACCACCCCTCCCAGATACTTGAAGTTATTAACCTGTTCCACTATCTTCCCTTCTATCTCATTTCTTGGCTTCTTCTGATTTCCTCCATGTGCTGCCATTACAACTGTCATAACTGTACTTAGTTTCATCCCATGTGCCTTCAGTTTTGCATTCCATTCCCCTATCATTTGCTAAAGTTCTTCGTTAGAGTCTGCCTGCAATGCTACATCATCTGCATGCAACAACTGTGTTGATCTGGCCTCTCTGACCTGTTTACTGATGTAGTCCATTACCAGTAAGAACAACCGTGGGATCAGAGCTGAACCCTGATAAAAACCCACTTCCACTGGGAAACCTCTGTGAGACCAAACACTGTTTGGACTTGAGTTACTGGTTCCTTGTACATAGTTTGTACTAATTCTACCAATATTTCTCAGACTTCAAACCACCACAACACTGCCCAATTTAGCTTTCTTGGGACCTCGTCATATGTTTTCTCCAAGTACAGGAATGCCCAGTTGGACTCTTTCCTCATCTCTAGCTTCTTCTCAAGTATCTGTGTAACTGCAAACATCAGGTCAGCTGTACTGCATCCTGATATAAATCTGAACTTCTCATCTTACAGTTTACCTTTTACTACTCTGAGTATTTGTTTAGTAATTGCCCTCTCCAGAGCTTTCATTAAGTGTGATAACTGTCAGATACCTCTATACTGTCCACAGTTGTGTTCTTGCACACTGGCACTAGTATGCTTATTCTCCACTCATCCAGGATATGTCTTTCTCTCCATACTGCTATGTGTACCCTCAGAAGCCATTTCTCACTGTGCCACACAGCAATTTTGTCATTATTGCCAGGGATAGTTGTCACCTCTAGGTTTTCAGATATTGATTATCCACCCCATAGTGCCTTTTTAGGCATTGCCAAATAAACAAACCTTCCAACATAACGAAAACTACTCAGAACAAGCTAAAGGTATTACTGCTCAATGCTAGGAGCCTCAACAGGAAAATGCATTGCCTGGAAGCTCTCCTCACCCTGGACAATGCTGACATCTGTGCAGTTACTGAAACATGGTTCAAAGCCATGGCAAGCTCTCCAGCAGTGCATGGCTATAATACCTTTCATACATTCTGACCATTCACTGAACATGAAAGAGCAAAAGGCAGAGGTGTATCAATCTACACAAAGTATAAGCACACCTCGAGACTGATCAAACAATATGACAAACTTGAGCTACTCCATGTCCAACTAACCATGGGAAACATCCATTACCATATTCTTGCTAACTACAGATCCCCCACCATGAACCTGGAAATCCATATATCATACGTAAAGTTACTAGAATCACTCACCATCCAGCCCGATTCCATACTCACTGGTGATTTTTAACTACCCTTCCATTAACTGGGAGGCATACAGAACCACTAGCATGCAGGCCTTAAGATTTCTTGACTTTGTAAACGCAAATGCCTTGGAGAAGCTAGTCTGCATTCCCAATAGGGGGATAAATATCCAAGATCTGGTACTTACAAATATAGGAGAACATTGCACCCCCCCCCCCCCAGTATGAAGTCCTTTCTGGTAAGATCAGAACACAAAGTGGCCTCCCTTGAAATAAAGGCAAAACTAGTCCCCCCACCTAACCTCAAAAACTTTAAGAACTTCTCTAAGATAAATTGTCCCCTATTAAGGGATGGCATAGCTAGTTTGCAAACGTCCCCAAATCCAGAAAACAGAGAAACCTATACAGACGTGTACACAAAGGCCTGCAAAACCATATCAGCAACTGCATACAAACAACAGTACCAGACTGAAATAAACCCAGGTCAAACCACAAAAGCATGTCACCCTGGTGGATCCCAGATATTAATAAGTTGTACAACAATAGAAAGAAAATCCTGTCGAGAAGTAAGAGCAAAAAGTCTCTCATTAGCCTACAAGCAAATTAGGAAACAAGTCACGTGTCTGAAAGTAGACTTTGAGGTACAAATAGCCTCTGAATCTAAGGATAACCATAAGGCATTTTACAGTTATGTCCTCAGTCTTAAGGGCAACATCCAACAATGTGCAGAATTAGTTCTAGATGGCATCACATATACTCAGCAGGAAGATATAGCAAATCTGCTGGCCAATAAATTTAGCTCAAATTTCATCTCCTCATCACCCTCAGTTCTCCCCCAAGAAATACATTCCACCACTCCACTGCCAATTATCACCAAAGAACAGGTTGCTGTTGTGCTCACTAAAGCTAAAATCATGGCTTCAATTGGGCCTGGCTTTGTCCCAGTAGAGTGGAGGACAGCAACAGTCATCCCTCTGCATACTGGAAGATAATGCAATATTTTCTACTTCACCTTCCACTATCCTTCTCCACTTTAGCTTATACACTTTATTACCCCCAGTTTAGTTGTTTTTTCATTCTCCCACTCTTTCTTTTTAGTTTTTTTCTCAATAATTGTTATGAAGACCAATACTTTACTTGAACAATAATCATATTGTTGAAGTGCATCTGTATTTGAATTAATTGTTCATTCTGTATATTCTGTAGCAGTGCTTTGTTTTTCATGTATAATTCATTGTTCTTATTGTAATCACTGCTCTACTTATGGTAATTTATTGAACTTTATTACCCCTGTAGCCTGTGTCATGCCTGAAAAGGGTCTTGGACAAGACAACCTACCTGGTTAGCAAAGAAGCAAGGGAAAATGAGGGAAATAAAAAACAGAAACAAACAAACAAACAAGCAGGCACTTACTTTTCATCATGAATGTGATGGTGCATTGGTGTTTTGCTTGTTACCATCAAGTGCACATGCCCTGAGATGGAAACTAGATACTTTTTGCATCTTTGAAAATATGAATATTTCCCAGATAATAGACAAAGTAGTAGTCAGAAGAATATAAACAGAAAGTGTCAGTTACCAGTGTTTAAGGGTGAGGGGGGTCCCCCTGTATTCTCATGCACCCTAGTAGGTTCAAATGACATATTTGAAAATGAAAATAATTCATACTGATCATGCTTCCTAAAGCAAATTTTGATTGGCTACCTATTAGCAGCTTCCAATGCCATTAACGCTATATTTGGTACCAAGAATGTCCCACAAATAAAAATCATGTTTTAGTCATTTACACAGTCATACTGCTTGACCTGAACAATGAATTTTTATGTAGTTTTCAAACCCTACTCGATTAATAGAATTCACTAAAAATGATCTATCACATTTAATGTTTGAGACTTAACAAATAACAAAACAGTTTGGGCCAGCAAATTCTATAATTTGCATTTCCCAGCAAGTACAGACTTGACTGCAACATTTTTCAATCATATTACCCATAATGTAAAATTTCATTAAATAAAGACAATACAAATGGTGTTGCAAACCCTTCAAAAGGTGAATGTTTTCAGACATTTAAAGATAATGCCGAATTTCCAAAAGAAGACTTACTGTAGAAGTAGTAAAGTACAACATATTTACACACATTTCTCTAGCCCTGTATCTAAAGCTATGGATTATGTTATCTCACATCTCCTTAAACTGGACATCGAACATCTCCTAACCCATGTACCATCATCAATTTGACTTTTATCAAAGGCAGATACAGTCTCGGTAACATTTTTAACTTATTTAAAAAAGTAACTGAAGCAGTATATACTAGTTACACAGTACAGACAACATATCTGGACCAGCTCAGGACCTTTGACACTATTCTTCATGCAGGAATTATGGACTAACATATAAATCAGAATTCAAATCCAAATGCTGTGTTGGTGGATAGCTAATTGGTTGAATAACAGAACCAATGCAGTTATAGTCAGTGGTTCATTTCTGAAAGCAAATTTGTTACCAGTTGTGTACCACAGGGCTCAGTGTTGGGTCCTCTCCTATGTAGCATATGTTTCTCAGTACTTTCAAGCTAACACTCCTGGCATATTTGTATATAATATTGAAGGTAACTGTGTCCTGGGTTTTGTTATTCTTTTTGCCACTGAATTAAATTTATTTAAACACATGTAAAACAATATTATCAACTAAGTGAAGGACAGTGGCCTCAAACAAAATGTGAGAAATGCTGTGTAGTTCATATTAATAAAGAAAACTATTACTATATCATCCCCAACATACCTCCCGTCACTGATAATTTCAACATCCTTGCATCTGACAACACTGTCATAGAAATAAAGCAGGAAACCAAACTTCTAGGTGTTATCATTGACAATAAACTTTCATTTGACCTCCATATACAGCAAAATATAAAGAAAACTCATCAAAAACTGGGACTCATATAGAAACAAACATTTCTTTACTGCAGCAACCAAAACTACCCTTGCAGAAACATTTTTACTTCCCTCCCTTCTTTATGGCACCTCTGTCTTAAGTAACTTACAAAATTCTACCCTAAGCAAGATGGAATGGTGCTACAACAAAGCTGCAAAGTTTGCCACAAACTCTAAATATCACTCACACCACTGTATACTACTCCGAGAATTAAACTGGCTTGAAGTCCCCAACCAACTCACCTTTATTCGGCTATCCACCTTGCATTGCACAACCTTATTTCTAAGCCTACTGCCTGCCCTGCACTAGCCAATCTATTCACACCTTACACACCAAATCGATCCCTATAAACAGAAGACAAAAATCTCTTGGCTATCTCAAAACCCACAAAAACAAAACAGGTCACTGTCTGTATTCATACTCTGTCTCTATACTTTGGAATTCACTACCCCAAGCTACCAGGTCTATGCCTGGCCTAACATATTTCAAAGCCTCTTTAAAAAATAATCTCAGAAATACATGGCTCTGCTCCTGCATAAAGCCTACCTAATGCTCAGGCTTCCGTCTTCTTCCACACTAGCCTCATTGACCTCTTCTGTCACATTTCAATATCTTACAGACTGCAAGATCCTAAGGCTCTTCGAACTCGTTCTCTGCTTCTATACCATATCCTTGAGCTACTGCTCAGGCTTTATTGCTTCTATTCTTCTTAACTCTCTCTCACTATCTATCTGCATCACTAACTTTCTGGTTGCTATTGTCCTAACTGAAACTAACATTCTATTTTGCTTGTACTATAGCAGTCAATGTCACACATTGCACTACCTACATACTATTTTTTGGACACTATCTACATCATGTATGGTGAGAGTGACTATTATTGTCTGTAATGTTTTAACTGTACAGAATTGTCTAGAGGTATAGTAATATATTGCAACATCTTGTAACAGTTTGTTCTTTCACCTTATTTTTGTATAGTATTTCTAATGTAATTTGTATTGTATTGTATTATACTGTATTTGTATTGTGCTGCGTGTGAAGCTTTTCTCCCCAGGCCTCTGCTGAAAACAGGTTCTGTAGACGCAGTCAGACCACCTCGGTAAACAAATGTCAAATAA
>NC_056739.1:1822410341-1822412841 GCF_019279795.1 Protopterus annectens
TGAGATTTATTCTTCCAAATGAGCTGTACAGCTTGACTTTCCAGTAGAACATACAATCAGACTAAGTCAACTAAATATGACTTAAGTTATATAAGGGCAAAGGAAGGGCCATCAAGTTACCTGCAGCACATCAGAATACAGGCACACACACACACACACACACACACACACACACACACACACACACACACACACACACACACACACACACACACACACACACACACACAGACACACACATGCACACACGCACACACACACACACACACACACACACACACACACACACACACACACAAAAAAAACAGGCAGAATTTACTTTACTTTCCATTGAAGGTCTCAACAGATGCTTTTAGACATGCATAACTTCATTGGCTAAAGGAATCTTATGAAAAAAAGTCTGCCTCTATACAAGTAAGAACACTACTGATAATGACTAATGAAGTTGACTGTATCCTGACAGAATTTTATATGTAATTTTAAGCTCTCCCATAACAGATTAAGTACTTATTTGATCTGTTAAAAATAACACTAAGGCATACCTTACAATTGTCCAGATTTTCTCAGAATGTCCAGATTTTTCTCTTATTTTTGGTCTATTCCTCATAACATGTTTGGTTTTCTGGCAATTCCCTGAGATGATGTGAGGAATGAAATTAGTAAATAATGTCATACATTTGAGTCTCAGACTTCATATTGAAAAATGCATTTTAATGCCTGCCCTGCTATTCTGGCAACTTTCTTAAGTTTACAAGAGCAATATTTAAAATCTGTCCCTATTTTTGTGCTTTTGTCCCCACATGTTGTCAGGCTTTGACTGCATTTCTTGCATTAAAAAGGTTGAGAGGTCTGTGCTAAGGTTCCCTGCATGATCATGTGCATACAAGTGTTCATATGAATTATAGATATGTTGTACCATCTCTTGCCCCCTTAACAAACACTGTAAGGACAGTGACAGTGTCTCCCTAGCTAATACAAATAAGAGGGGACCTTTTCCCACTAGTAAAACGAAGAAGATCAGGTGACTAACAAACATTTGAGCAGTGTGATATGCAGGAGTACAAAACAACATTTGGTAAAGAAGATTTGGGAGAAACATGAAGAAGGCAAGGGAAGATGAGGATGTCTAGCTAAGAGATGGGAGGGGGGCTTGTGAAAGAAGACCTACGGCAGTTACTCATAATTGTCAAAGAGGGTAGAAGACTCACTGTGAATCAAGAGATGCCTCAAAAGGTAACACAACACCCCAAATCCATGTAGAAATGTAAAACAAGGATAGTCACTATATGGCAATGATTATGACCTACCTATTCTCACTTTCACCCCAAGTCTCTAAAACATCTCATTCCAAGGCTCTTCAGGATGAAAGCAATACCCTTTCTTTTCATGCAGGGAGCAACTGAACACTTCAGCTACAACAGCTCTAGGCTTCATCTGCTGCAGATACTCTTGTTTCAATCAAGTTTCTTATAACAGGGCTACATCAATCCGTGCCATTTTTTGCCTGCTAAACATTACCTTATGCTTGTTATGGAAGCCTAAAAACTTTCATGTTCATGTCATGATGTTATACTCAGTGTAATGTTTTCTCCTTCATGCAGTCTTTTCACATGCTCTAACGTGTGGCTAGTTATGTAACATGCAGTCACACCTATGGTCTTTGTAGATAGATAAGTATAGGCTAAGTACCTGAAAAGGTAGTACTTTTAAACACAATTAGTGTTTCTCAACCAGTAATTACAAATAAAAAATAAACAGAACATATAAGTTCCACTACTAAACATTTAACATTATCTCTAGGTATTATGATACTATTTGTACTTTATATAAACCACCTGGCACAAATAGTCACAAATTAGGATAACATAGAAAGTCCTCCAGAACTGTTTTGGACACTGGGGGGAAGTGAATACGAAGCAGTCATAATCTCATCTTATGAATCTCAGTAATAACCTTTGGCAGACAAAATTAATCAGCTAAATATGACACTTGAGAAGAAAGACCCCAACCATATTCATGCACCAAATCCTTGAATGCATGCAAAATCTACATCTGAGTCCCTTGTTCTATAAAAAGGCCATTTGTCTTGCTCTTCCAAGGGGTGCATGCCACAGCTGTCAACAGCCAAGATGCACATAGCATTTATTTGTACCCTGTCATCATTTATGCAGAGCTACACTCTATCTCACTATCTAAGATATGTGCACAAACTAAACCAGACCTACTCATATTCTAAAAGAATAAATAATTAAAATTGCAATAAGGTTGAAAAAAGAAAATACTTGAATTAAGGCATTATTCTCCTCTTACTTTCTCTTTAAGATAAAAATTAAAGCCAATCACACATCTGTTATAATGTAAGAACATCTTCGTTTCCCAAGTTGATGTTAGTGTGATGTCAAAGATTTTAGGGTTTACTACGGTAAACATTTCCAGGATAAGTATCAGAGGGTATGGTAGGCAGATCATGCTCAAAACAGCTTTGCCACCTGAATTTTGT
>NC_056739.1:1822417841-1822445341 GCF_019279795.1 Protopterus annectens
CATGGAATATCATATAATATCTCATGGGATCCTCTTGGGAAACAAATAAAAACAATATTAATTTCACATGAGAAACAAAAAACAAAATTACATACAGTCAGAATAGCCAGGAGAAACAGAGATGAAAAGTAAATATTTAAGTATCCAATACAAAGTAGGACATTTCTTATGAATCAGCTAATCCTATATGCAAGAGAGGTCTCCTTCATGATAGATATTATTCCCAGTTATTATGTTTCAAATTTCTTGAAATATGCATGCACACATTCCCCAGTTATTTAAGGAGGCTCACTTCATTACTGGCTTTTCTATAATTACACCATTATCTTTGGTCATCTGTATTACACATACAATTTTGGCAAATCCAGAATGATCAATTATTTTCAATGCTGTGCCATTATTGCACAACAATAATAAAACAAAGGTATACCCTATTTTCATCTTTTACTACTATGGACCTCCATCAGCTACCCTGCTATATACACATACAGACACATAAAAACACATGCACTTGCTCATTTCTTATTAGCATTCACAAATGCTCTTGTTTACTGATCTGATTTCTGGAAAGAAAAGAAAGACAGAGAGAAAAAAGCCAAAGCAAATCAGTTCCCTTTAGTGCTAGCGGAAATTATTCCTACATTAAATTTCAATAAAACAGTCCAGGTCCTCGGTGGATAAGCAATCAATGGGTTAAGTTAGATCACTAGCGTATGTTCTCTGACCCTGGAATGCTTCATCAAATGTACTCATTATGGATTGAGCAAGCGAATGAGTATTTGTGAGATGCAGCTTAAGCGCTGCTGGGATTGTGTGTGTGAGCCCCTAAACGTGGCCGAGGTATTTAAATTTTGATTTTTGTAATGGGTTTTGACATGTTTCATTTCCTCCAAGGGAGCACTCGAGACCTCCGAAAGTAAATGTTGCTAAAAAGTCATCAAGGCAGAATATTAAAATGCCATCAAATGAAAATTTCACTAATGCAATCCGGCTTGGGCTTCAGGTACCTGAGCGAAAAGGGGAGTGTCAAAGGTCCCGATTCTTTTAGCGAAACATTATTTGTTCCTCTTCAATGACTGTTTCTCCAAATAAATTATTTAAAGTCTTATTTCTTTTTCTCCTGGGCCTTTTAAAGTTCAACTATGCATTTTTTTATATCTGTGAAATTTGCCTGGCTGTAACAGCAATTGATGCCAGCTGTTAAAAGAAATGGCAGTTCTCTTTCTAACCTTTTCCTTTGCAGTATAACAAGAAATGGTGTAGTATCTTGATGCACATTTCTTTATTAACAGTATTATTATTATTATTATTATCATAGTTGTTGTTATTGAAATTAAATTGTTAACCTTTATCAGCTGAATGCTAGCCTTATTGTATTGGTATTTTATTCAGGTTTTTGTTTACATATTATGCAAAGACTCAAAGTGTAATGCTCTATCACATATTTTTTCATCTGGGCATGTCAAGCAAGCATACTTTAAACTTAGCAAGAACAGAGTTAATGAAAACACAAGGAGTGCTCTTCTTGTCATAGTCAGTGTTGTATAACTCACCATACAGGAAGGCCAAGTGAAATAATATTCACAAGGTCAAACTGTGAACTTGTGATTGTTGCTGGATTAAATATTATAATGTATGCAGCAAAGCACACATTTGTTCTGAGATTTAGATTTGACAACTCTGACCCTGCTCATTTATATTCTTATTAAACAGGTATTGTTCCAACTCTGCGACAGACTTGTTTTGTAAACCTCTTGTAGAAAATATTATTTGAAGCACTGTTGTTTACTTAGGGATTTTGTTATTGTAATTTAATGCTCATTGCAAGATAGTAAATGATAATTCAGCAACTCTGAATCAGTCATCATACACAAGAATCTTGACACTCTTTTGTTCCTGCTGAGTTGCATAGAATGCATATGCTGGTTTTGTAAATGTACATATTTTATTTGCATTTTATAATATTCTACAGTGGGTTAAGGCTGTAATTTACCATTCCTGTGGTACACGGTTTGATTCCCTCATCCTTAATTTACCTACTGGATGACCTTGAGCAAGTCACTTGATAAAACATTGCCACCAAGTCACCCCAAAAAGGGAAAGTTGTCCATTTGGCTTACTTGGTTAACAAACAGATGTTATTATGATGCCTGTCAGTATATCCTACAGCACTAGGACTAGAAGCTAATGAACTTAATCCCATATTCCAGGGTTTGATTTTCTTGTCTTCACTTACATAGTGTGCAACTCTAAAGTTAGACAGTGTTTAGCATAGCTTATAAAAAAATAAAGCAGAGTATAAAGGATAAGTCCAGATAAAAATCACTTTAGCTAGCAGATCTAGGATACTCTGTCATTGATACCCTCCTTGTGGGAGGAATAAAGACACCTTGTTGCAGTTTCCAGTAGTTTATTCAGTTAAGGAGGTATACGGATGAGTGTCCTTGTTCTAAATTCAAGAACACTTATCCAGCTACCTATTAACTGAATAAACTACTGCACGCTTCAACGAGGTGTCTTTATTCCTCCCATAGAGAAGGTATCAGAGAGAGAGTCTCCTACATCTGCTAGCTAAAGTGATTTTATCTGGACTTACCCTTTATACTCTGTTTCTTGTTAGTCCTGTCACCCTCTGGGACACAGGTGAGATACCAGACTTCACTCGAGCCCCATGGATTACATCTGATAACTTGTAAAAAAATGGGGTAGAACCCACTGAGCTTTCCTGGTATTGAATGGAAATTAATAGCATAGTGGGCCTCTTTATTTTACTTCCTCACTGTAAATACAGTCTTATTTTAAAATAAATAAAAATTTCAGCCTATAGTCTTGACTTATACATTCTTTTTTTCTGCATGATTTTCTAAAACAATAAAATGATAGCATACTTTGCAGAATCCTGAAGTACCTGGCAGATATTCTAGATATGCTAGCTTTCGGTTCAGCTGAAGTCAGGTTCTGGAGAACTTGTGGGAAGCCATGGTGATAGCATTCTACAAGACTGGAGTTGAAACTGACTCAAGAAACCACATCTCCATAAGTATGAGCTCAATAGCATGGATGTCATAGAAAAAGTACTAAGAAAAATGTTAGCTGGTTTCTTGGAGAATAAATAGCAGAATAAGTACCAACATAGGCGTATGGAAACAGGTCATGCAAGCCCAGCCCAATTCAGGTTTATGAATGAGTTATAATGAAAATTCACAAAGGAATCCCAATCAAAATGTGCATCCTTCACAAAAGACTATCCAGCATGCTGAAGAGACTTGAAGAATGAGAGAGAGAGAGAGAGAGAGACTAAGTGGGTAAAAAATGCTTGGGGGCTAATAAAGGGAAGACTATTAGATATGAGATCACACAAAGGAATGATAAGAGGTTAGTGGGGTTTTACAGGGTTCAGTCATAGGACCTATACTGTTTGGCACATTTGTATCATACATAATCACTGACACTTCTGACAGAATCATACGTGTGGGAGATGCTAACATAGAAAGAAAACAGTGAAGATTGGGAGAACAAGCCTTTCAAGAGGCCTCCGTAGATTAGCAGTTTGCTGAGAAGTGGCATTTAAGATTTAACACAGGGAACTATGAAACTATAAAATGTTTCACCTAAATGCTAGTAATCTCAAAGTGGACTACTAATTCATAGTATTCCACTTTGGGATTACTAGCATCTAAGTGAAACATTTTATAGTTTCCTAGTTCCCTGCATTAAATCTTAAATGACACTTCTCAGCAAACTGCTAAACTACTAATTCATAGCAGTTATTGTAAAAAGCAGAGAACAGAAAAAAATAGCTTGGTATGGTAGTAACGGCAGAAATGTACAACCAGGTATAAACTGATAATATCATAGCTGTAGCTAAGGCTAGTAAGATGTTAAGTAACTTCCATTGGGAATAAGCTCCAGAACAGATAAGTTATATTGGCTTCTGTCAATTCCTGTTTAGGGCTGAGCTCAAGAACAATGTTTTGTTTTGATGTGAAAATGGGGACAGAGATATCAAGCTTGTTAAGAAGGTACAGAAAAATGAGACTAAGGTTTAAAGGAAAGGAAGAAAAGGGGTGAGTATTCAGAAACCGTTTACACATCGCAGTGTACTGCTTACAGCATAATCCTTTTATAATCAATTGGTATACGTAAACAATGCTTTTTTAAAAATTTTTCATCTTCTTACCAAATATCACCGAAACCTACTTACCATTCTTCCTGGCAAAAAATAACACTTGGCATGTCCAACAACTTCTGCAGTTATCTGAAGCAGAGCAAACCATATTTCACAGTCTTTTTAATTTTTACTTTAAATGCTGTTTACAATTGACTGTTACATTTTATTTTGATATTTTCTGTGACAACCCTCCTCTAGGCCAGTAATCAAGGAGTCTCAATCCTCATCACTGACACCAGTGAGGGTCATTCAACACAGGGAGTACAGTCCTGAGGCTAGATCTCTCTCTCTCTCTCTCTGTCTCTCCATCCTCTCTGTAAAACCAGTTCTCTATGTCCCAGCTCCCATTAACTGACACACACAATCTTTGAAATGTGATTTTCTCACACACACACACACACACACACACACACACACACACACACACACACACACACACACACACACACACACACACACACACACACACACACACACACCTGAGAAAGGATGGCATACATTTACCAGCTATACCCCTCTTCCTAGACTATAAGGTAAATACTGCCACCAGTACACTTCAAAGCCAGTTATTCTAAGGCTGTTATAAGGGTACCCAATTATACTGAGTAAAATTAATACTAATACAAATGATAGCATTTGACCAATGCAGCAAGGCTTTCAGGAGTGGCCACACTGTCACCATAGGTTTATAGGTTCATAGCTAGGTACTAGGCTATTGGCCCTAGGGCCTGTATAAGCCTAGCCAAACGGTACCCTGGTTTTTGCCACCCAAGAAAATTATTTTCCTGTGCCCCTGTCAAGCAAAGCCACAGAAATGATCCCCAAGGTGAATTTCCTATCTCCCATCCAATCATCAAGATTTTTCTTGAAGAGTGCTAATGAGGAGCTTTCTTTGATATAGATAGGTAGTTTGTTCCAGAGTATGGGAAGTCTCTGAGACAGGAATCTATCCCTCCAGCATGTTCTGTTTATTGTAGTGACAAGGTTTAGGTCTCTAGAGGGTGTAGCTCAGAGGGATTGGGATTTATTTACATGGAGCATGTCCAACAGCTCTGAGTTTGACATAGCTTTGTACGTTAGGCAGAGATCACCTCTGAGTAGGTGATATTCGACAGAGTAAAGTTGGAGTTTTTGAGACTGTCTGCATAGGGCATCTGTTTGAGGCCAGTAATCCCCTTTGTGATGTATTTCTGTGGCCTTTCCAGTTGTTGTAGATGCCTTGTGAGGTACATACCAAAAGCGGCATTGTACTCTATAATGGGTCTAATGTGTGATGAGTAGAGGGGAACAATGACCTCTTTTTTCCTGGATGAGTAACCTTTTGTGATGAGGTGTGCCACATAGAAGGATTTCCTGACTACTGTGGCGATGTGATTATCAAAGGAGAGACTACTGTCCACCTGTGTCCTAAGGTCACTTATCACACTTTCGGTGTTAAGTAGACTACTGCCTATGTGGTAGTTCATGGGTACAGAGTTTTTTACCAAAAGGGATGACAATGCACTTTTTGGCATTGAGGTTGAGGCCATGGCTTTGACACCAGGCATCTGTCTCAGTGAGGCCCTTTTGTAACATGTCCACATCATTAGGAGATTTGATTATGGCTCCTAGTTTGCAGTCATCTGCAGACTTTGTTAGGCAAAAACCTTCTGTGTTAGCATGTACTTCAGAGAAGTAGATACCAAACAGGAGAGGACCTAGGACTGAACCCTGTGGTACTCCACTTGTCACTGGTCTAAAGTTGGATTTAGAGTCTGCTACTTTCACAGTGTGGGTTCGGTCAGTGAGCCAATTGGCAAACCATCTTGTGACATAGGGATTTATACATAGTTTAGTGAGTTTGTCTCTAATTCCAGAGTGCGGGATGGTGTTGAAAGCCTTGGTGAGATCTAGATAGGCTGTGTGTATCACCTTACCCACATTTACAGCTTTGGTGACCGCTTCAAAGAAGTCTATCAGGTTTAGGAGACATGATCTGCCTTTTACAAACCCAAAATGGGTAGGGTCCAGTGTTTGGAGATTACCAATGTCATTGTTTATAAGTTCCATGATGATACTCTCCATAGCCTTGCAGACCAGGCTCATCAGACTAATGGAGTGGTAGTTCCAGGGGTCCGTGGTGGCTCTCCCTTTGTGGAGCGGGATAACCGTTGCTGTGCGCCATTCAGTAGGCACAAATCCTGAGGTGAGGCTATGTTTGAACATGGTATTTAGGTGGGGTGCCAGTTTGTTCTGTAGGTCATGTAGAACGCAGCCTGGGATGTTGTCAGGTCCCATGGATGCTGTGTTCATGGCTCTGGGAATTGTGTTTTTTACCTGTGAAGCTGTGATTACAGGTACTTTGCATTCTTCTGGTATAGAGATGGGCCCTTTAGGGGATGAGAGAGGGGTAAAGTTACCACTGAACCTATCTGCCAGGATGTTGGCAATATCAGTTGGTTCTGTATATTTAGTGCCATTGTGCTGTAACTCAGAGCAGATCTGAGTGTTGCCATTGAGATTCTTGACATAGCTATAGAATGCTTTGTGGTTGTCTTTAGAATCAGTGGTGATTTTGTTTTCGTAGCTAGCTTTGGAGGATTTTATGAGGGATCTCAGCTTCTTACTGAGGCTGACCACGGAGTTCCTCCAATCATGGGATTTTACTCTTTTTTTGCAACAGTTTCTTTCTTCTGTTGTAGAGTTTGTTTATAGCAGGGAACCACCAGATTGGCTTCCTTTTTTTGGAGGATAGCATCTTGATTCTGTTAGGGATTGCACGATCCATGCACTCATGTAAGTGCTTTTAAAGTGCAATTGTATAGGATTCAGCAGTCATATCTCTATTGTCCATCAGCATGGGTGTCATGAAGTTTGCCATTTCTGTCTTAAGAAGCATGAAGTTGGCTTTGGAGAAATTTTTTACGGTGGTTTCCCTAATGGGGTGGGGGTGGGACTGGGATGTGAATGTCTAGGGTGATTTGCTTGTGGTCAGATGTGATCAACGAGGAATTGACCTCTGGTGTGGAACACTGGTTGCCCATGTTGGCAATGACCAGGTCTAGGATATTGCTGCTCCTGGTGGGGGTGTGGATAAATTGATCCAAGGCATTGGAATTTATGAATTGTAGAAAATGTTGAGCACAAGAGTTGGTACATGAGTAGTTTTCCCAGTTAATGGTGGGGTAGTTGAAATTGCCCATTATTAGGGTGTTAGGTTGCACCCTAATATTTTCCAGTGTATTTTCCAGTGTATCAAAAAATGAGGAGTGGGAATCCTGGGGCATGGTGGGGGATCTGTAGCAAGCTAAAATTTGCATTGTGGTCTTGCCTAGAGTTAGTTGCACTTGGATAATCTCAGATGCATTATTCTGAGCAACTAGCCTGAAGGTTTGGATATCCTTAATGAATATGGACATGCCTCCACCTTTAGTGCTTTGGTCCAAGTTAGGTGGCCAAAAGGTGTGGTATGAATTATAGCCTGGTAATGCAGGGGTGCTCTCTGGAGCCTTGAACCAGGTCTCTGTCACTGAACAGATGTTGATGTTCTCCATTTTAAGGAGTGCCTCGAGTGAGTGCATTTTGTGGTTTAGACTTCTAGCATTGAGTAGCATTACCCTCAGATTTTGCTTGCTTGTACCTGTTACAGTGGTGAATTTGTCATTTGAATCTTGCCTAAAAAAGGCACTATAGGGGTGGCAAGATCCTTAGCCAGTATCCAGAATCCCAAGGGTGACAGGTGCAGGCCATCTCTGGCAAAGCATTGTGATTTGTCGATAATGTCATCCCAGGCAGACAGACTCTGGATCCCCTTAGAATGGCACCAGAAGCTTAGCCGATTGTTGAAGTCAATCATTTTGTCCTTGTACTGTGGTATCATTCTGGGTGATGACAGGATGCTACTCAGGGCTAGGGTCATTCCTGCCTGGGCTACAAGATCAGAAAGCTCCTCCATGTCTCTTTTCATGTAGCCCAGGGAGGTACATCTCAGGTCATTCACACCAACATGGACAATAACAGAGTCATATTTGTACTTGCGGTGGAGTGACCTGAGTGCATGCATTATGTAGCGGATCCTGGCACCTGACAGGCAGCTGACAATGACTTTCTTCTTGTTTAGCCTGTTTAGTGGAACATCAGTGTGCCTGACTATAGAGACACCTATGACTAGAGTGTTAGGTACGTCGTTATGCCTTATGGGCTGTGGTTGAGTGGCATATTAAGTTTGTGGGCTATGTGTCATTTGGGTTGTGTTGGGGGGTGGAGGTTGCTTGCGTTTCTGCTTTGGAGGTCCCTGTTGCTTAGGTAGATTTTTTTGAGAGCCTCCATGAATGTAGGTGTGTGTTTTGTGTTTCTATGTGTTTGTTTTGGTGGTGTAGGTTTTGAGGGACTATGTGATGAGTATGCAAGTGTTTACCTTCTCTTCTTGACTGTCTAGTCCAGTCTTGGCTGAAGAGAGCTTTGCTTTCAGTTTGATTTTATAAATGCATCTCTCACAGGTTGTAGTGTTGAGTGGTAGGAGGAGAGGGTTGTATGTGTACATGAGGCAATTACTGCATTGCCTCAAGATGCCAAGATTCATCAGGTAGACAACCTCAACCAAATAAATATAAGTACTCTCAAAGGTAAAAATTTTCTCTAAAAGACTAGCCACAATGAAAATTTAAATATATTTAATATTAAATAATAAGATAACATGAACATACTAAATATCTATTTACAATAAACACCAGAGTTTCAATCACAGGAAATGCTTAAAAATAACACAGATGGATACATTTACACAGATACAGAAAAACAATTCATAACTAATCGCACTATATTTTTCTGACTGATTAAAGAATTGCCGTTTCCTAGCTCACTTACTAGAGCAAGGCAAGATGATGTAGGTGAATGGTCCTACTTTTCAGGTTTCAAAAATAAATTGCCCTTTGACTTATGTCTCATCTATTATTAAAACATCATTTTAGTGCTGGATTACAGAATGACATCACATACATCTGGTCACTTGAATTCTGGTTCTTGCACTACCCCCTTTACTAGAAACTGAACCAGAATTTATCACATATGTGTCATAATACACACACATAGAGCTTTGGTAAAATGTGTTATAGCATCTGAAAACTATACAACCATTTCAAAAATGTCCACCCTTCAAGGATAGCAATTAGTTCACTCCTAAGGACAATACAGTGGGATTCTTAGTCCTGTTTTTTATAGACATTTTGTCTCTGGCTGCAATCAGAACTGTAAGATACAATCTTTATGGCCTAACCCAGGTAATTTCATTTCAGACTATTTTTTTAAGTTAGGTGGACTGAGCTTAACCTCTTCTTTTCCAGTATCCTCTGTTAAAATATATTCATGCTAACAGTTACAATACAGTCTGACATACATGTGTATTTCTTTTCTGTCCAGGAGGACCCATTCCTGGTGCATTTTCTAACACAAGCAACTTTACAAATCAGTTTGATATGCAAACGATATATAATTATTTTACAAAACTCCAGCTAGATATGCTGGTGTATGTTACACATCCACTGCCCTACTTCTCCTGACATAGCTGGAAATAACTCACATCATCACATCTGTTCCCCTTCAAAGACTCAAGATAGTTTCTCAAGTGACCCTGGAGAAATGTTGCTTGAGAGGAATGAGCCTGTCTGGGAATACATTAACCCATGGCCTATCTTGAGAACCCATCTGCAATGCCATTGCTGACCCCACTACAGTGCTGCACTGTCATATTATATGCCTGCAACCCTAGGCACCACCTTAATAACTTGTAATTTTGCTGTCTGGCTCGATGTAGCCATGTTAAGGGATTGTGGTTTGTGATGGTAGTGAACTTCCTTCCATACAAATAGGGTTGAAGTTTCTGCAGTGCCCATACTATGGCTAGACATTCTTTTTCTACTGCTGCATAACATTCATCCCTAGTTTATAGTCTACAGCTGAGATATGTTACTGGGTGGTCTTCTTCCTCTGAGGAAACCTGGCTTATTAACAGCCTCCACTCCATGGTTATAAGCATCTACCTGCACAACAAATTCTTTGCTGTAATCTGGACTGGCTAATGCAGTGGGTCCTCCCAAAGACCCTTTAAACTTTTGGAATGCCTGTTCATAGGCTGTGGTCCACACTACATTATCTGGCCTTTTTTCCCTTGTCAGGTCTGTGAGGGGACCAGCTATTGTACTATACTTTGGAATGAACTTTCTGTAGTACCCCACTAAACCCAAGAATGCCCTCATCTGATTTTTGGTAACAGGGGCAGGCCACACCTGAATAGCTTCCACTTTTGTAGGTTTTGGTTTGATCTTACTACTCCCCACTCTATGTCCCAGGTAGGAGACCTTTGCCACATCCACCTGACACTGCTCAGATTTCTTGAACCTGGGTAGGGAAATACTTCTGGGACAATGCTACTCCTTCCACTAAGGTGTCAGTCCAAGCCTCACTGAGGAGATCAGTCACCAGATCTCCCTCAGTCTTCTACTGCCATCAACTGCAAATATTAAGCACCAGGGCCTTCCTATCATGGTAAGGCTTCATCATGCTAACATGGTACACTTTTTACCTTTGCCTCCTGCCAAGCAGATTTACCATGTAGATCACTTCACTGACCTTCCTTACAACTTCAAAGGGTCACTCACAAGCTGTCTGAAGCTTATTGTGTCTGACAGAAATGAGAACCATAACCTGCTGTCCCACATCATACTCTCGAGCTCGAACATTCCTGTCATACCAGACTGTTTTCTGCTGTTTGGCACTTACCCGGTTCTCCTGGGCCAAGCCCATGAGCTCCCAAAGCCTTCTCCTGAGGTTTGGACATATGTCACAATAGCTCCTTGTGGGATTCACATTTACCCTCCCACTCATCATAAATCAGATCTAAAGGCCTCCTCACCCTATGTCCATACAACAACACAAATGGTAAAAAAAACTGTGGATTCCTGGGGTACCTCTCTGTATGCAAACAGCAGATAGGGCAACTGTTTATCCCACTCTCTCTTAAACTGGTCTACAAATGCCAATAGCATGGTCTTTAATATAGAGTTTAACCTCTCCACAAGACCATTAGTCTGGGGGTGGTAGGGGATGGTCTTTACGTGCTTCACTCCATAGTGCTCCTACAGACAAACCACCAGGTCTGACATGAAACTGGCAGCTCTGTCTGTCAGTATTTCTCTCAGGAAACCTACCCTGCTGAAAATCTCTGACAAAGCATTTACCACCTTCTCTGCCTCGATGGAGGACAGAGCCATCATCTTAGGGTATCTAGTATCATAATCTACTACCACCAGGATATACTTCTTCCCTGTGGAATTTTGGGGGTGCTCAGAAGCCACACAATATCCATATCTACCCTCTGACATGGCTCCTCAATCACAGGCAAAGGAATCAAAGGAGCTTTGACCTTGTCTCCTGCCTTGCCTACTTTTTGGAATTGCTTACAGGTCCTGCAGTAGCATTACATCCCTTGCAATCCAGGGCCAATAGACATTCTGCATAATATGTCTCTTGGTACACTTTATGCTCATATGACCTGCAAAAGGAATTTCATGAACTATGGCTAGAAGTGACAGACAGTAGGCTCTAGGCAGTACCAACTTCTGGATTACCTCACCCTCTAGCCCTCACTTGTGGGTCCACTCTCTATACAGTAACCATTTTTTCCAGTATACAGACTCCCCCTTTCCTGGAGAATCAGCTGCCTCCATAGCTACCTCCCTCAAGCCTCTTAGTGTAGGGTCCGAGAGCTGAGCCTCCCTCAACTCTACCTTTGTGACTCTTCCCAGCTCCCCTTCCACAGGATGTCTGGCATCCACTGACAGTGGTGCTTCACTGTCCATCTGGGTACTACCACTCACCTCTGCCCTTGCAGTCACTCTGTCCAAGGGAACATCAGTACCTGCCAGCAGTTGTGGCTCACCTTCAGGCTCATTGCTATAGGGTCGCTCCCCCCCCAAAATAGCCACCTCACCAGTCCTGGCTTCTGGTGTCGGGTCTGCCTGGGTCTCTCCCAGGCTACCAGACCCACGTGCCTGCCTCCAAGCCTGACTATATGTAACTGCATGCACGCAAGGTACTGCATTATCAAAATCATTCCCTGTCAAGACATCAGCAGGGATATCCTCAAACACACCTACTGCTTTGCTTCTTTTTCCACCCCCCCAGTCAAGGTGAACCCTGGCCAAAGGCATTTGGAATGGGGTCCGTCCTAAAGCTCTGACTGGAGTGGACTGCCTAAGGAAGTACTGCTCCTCTTCACCCACTGCAGGCTTCACATTGGTAATGTCAGAGGTTGTGTCTCTCTTAGCCATGTCCTGTTTTCTATCCACTAATATCTTTATGGCCTAAACCAGATAATTTAATTTCAGGCTATTTTTCAAAGTTAGCTGGACTGAGACTGATTTTTTTCTCTTCCAGTATCTTCTGTTAGGATATATTAATTTCAACAGTTACAATACAATTTGACATAAAGATGTATTTCTTTTCTGTCTAACAGGACCCACTGTTTGTACATTTTTTTTTTAATTCAAGCAACTTTACAAATCAGTTTGATATTCAAATGACATATAATTCTTTCAAAACTCCAGCTGGCTATGCTGGCATATGCTACACATCCACTGCCTTATTTCTTCTGGCACAGCTGGCAATACCTCACATCATCACACATTCAGCCAGAGTTAAACCAAAAACAATTTGACCGATGTTGCTGTAAGACATAATCCCATTGATTGTCAATCAGTCACTCAATCTATCTACCTTTCCAATGTGTTTCGAGCCTTTAGTATCAGACTGGTATTTAAAGAAATATAATATCAGAATTTAACATGTTTCAGTATATCTGAATGTTGAAATATACATTGACTATTATTTTACATTTCCGTCGTACTATCCACCATGTTCCAAGTGAATACCTGTCTATGAACAAAGCTAAGTAAACACAATATTCCTGGACATAGAATGACTAAGTAAATAGTATACAAAATCAGGTCACTTGGTCTTGAACATTAATTTTCTATAACTGTGTATTGAAGGCATAAAATGTGTTTTAATCCTTAAATTGGCATATTATAAGCAAATGGTAAAAATGGTAAAACTTTCAAAATATATTAATGTTTCTACGGTCAGTGTTCATAATCATTGTGCTTAGGCATAGTGGGATTTTATAGACATTAGCTGTGCTTAAGCAGCAAATGCTTCATAGACAGTGGCTGCACATAGGCAGAACACTCCATGTATTGTTGAAAAACTTATGCAGATTAGGCTAAAATGACAAAAATGAGGACTGACTGAAAATTCTGCAACTATCATATGTAAATTATATAGATTTCCTTCTTCTATGTGATTAATAGTTGCTTTTTATGCAACATCCACAAATGCCTTATAAAAGGTGAAATTGCTCCTTTTCTATCTACTTTGCAATAAGTTAAAATGTTTGCTGTAGCTGCTAGCTTGCAAGTTTCATGCTGTGAACTGCTTGTCTTGGCTGAGTCAAAACCTTAGCACTTCAGTGGCACTTGCTGGTTGAGAAGGCACAGATACAGACACAAACTGAGTCATTGAGTCATTTTAGCTTTGCTGACCAAGAAATCCTTGATAAATTTTGCAGTGGACAGGAATATAGTACAGGCTTTAGTGAGGCTGTATGTACCTTAGATGAGGAATGGGAGATGGGTGGTCTTCCTGTACTTGTGGACACCAGAGTATGTATAGCCATTACTATACTTGCCACAGGGATCTTCCAGAGACAACCTTGGGATAAGTCCTATATTTATAAGGCTTCTAACTCAAGAATACTTCAGCAGGTCCATAACATGCTCTTGGCATATATGGATAAATATACTTATCTTCCTGTGTTGCCTCAGGGCAAAGCCAATAACATATATGCTTGAGGTACTTGATAGGATAGATTGCACCTATGTTGTCATTGCTGCCCATCTGGACCATGGGCAGAAATGGAACAGGAAGGGCTAGCATTACATCAACTGCCAGGTAGTGTTTGATGCAAGGGGGTGTACATCAACAATGTCATTACTAGCATGCTGGCATGATTCTTTCATATCTGCCACACAAGCTCCCTATATCTCCTCTTCCTAGATGGTGGTATACCACACGGTTACTTTATTGGGAAGTTCAACCTTTTTCTCTCTATAGTGATGCCTATGGATATATTTTGGGAAATGTATTGTTTATTAAGAAACTCCACATCTTTTGTTGTGTCCTTCCCCTTTTTATTTCCAGGTGATCCAGTGTAGCCTCTTGGGTCTTGGCTAGTGACACCAATCTGCAACACGAGGGGTGCTGCTGCGGAGTTCTTTTGCACCATTCTGTTCCAGACATGGATTGTCATTGAGCAAGTGTTTGGTCTGCTGAAAGCCCATTTCTATTGCTTGGCTGAGTCTCTGGGTGCCCTACAGTATGATTCTGTTATTGCATGCAGTATATTTATCATATGTAGAATTCTGCACAACATGATTACCTCTTAGTCTGGTGTGTAACTGCCCCATGATGGAAGTGAAGCTCCCACTAGTATTCCTTCCACCAGTGATGAGAGAGATGGTGGCCAGCTGATGACAGTAGCATAGGACCTCACGTGGCATGCCTGTGCATGGTCCATGGCAATGCAGGCTTAGACACAGAATCTAGCCACAGATATAGTCCATAACATTCAGGCAGTAGTACTATTACTAGAACATCATATAGATAATACTTGATGTATGCAGTGTTAACTGTAGGTTATGCTGTGTGGTACAGTGTCTACTGTCATTGTATATCAGACATTTTTTCATCTTTAAAGAACTTTTTTTTTCAAGAGAATTACGTACCTGCTTTCTGTGTTTTGGTTACTGGCAGCATAGCTCCAGCATGATGCCTAACTGTCAACTGTAAGCTATATTTACATTCCCCTGCCCGTAGTTCATTTGCTGTTTTCATACACCATAACAATGTGCAGTTCCTTCCCCTACTGCATTGATACCAGCCATTAATTGATGCATACATCACCCATCTCTGCTTGCTTTGGTCCCTCCTTTCCAAAAAAAAAACTTTCCCCATATGTCACCAGAGCATCAAAGAGGATGCATTTCTCCTCTGAACTAAAGTTTGATTTTCCATGTCTTGCAGCATGTTAGTACCTTAATGCCCATATTTTGGCCTACAATTAAACCAGTCTACTACACATAACACCTTCACTTTACTAACAGTTTATTAATACAAATGACATGTTTATTGACTGAGGTATTATTTTCCCTCTGTAAGTCATTCCAACTTGTACTTAACTCTGAAGTGTAATATCTGCAAGTGATGTATGTTATGGAGTCATTCTGGGTACTTTTTAGTTACTACATAATCATTCCATGCTACTACCCTTTTTTTCTGTACCATTACCGTTGTCATTTGAAAAAATAAAGCAACTGAACACATTCGGAGAGTAGTAAAAATGGCACCTTACATATTCCCAGTCCTGTTATTCATAAGACTATAGAATACTATTATCTTTCATATCATACTGATAAACAAAAGCTTCTTGCTAGTACACCTTCCTACATTTTACAAACTGTTGTGCTGTTCTACTAATTGTGGCTGATTCCCTCTGATATTAATTCCTTTTTTGTTTGTTCTCACATTACCAAGACTGCCAACAAAGCAGCTCAGTGCAGTTAAAAATGGTCAACTTAAGTCTATTAGCATAAATCTGGGCTGACTGACAAATATATTATGTAAATAAATTGAGCTGATCTGACTCAGTGAATTGAAGCACAAGTGTGCATCCTTCCAACAGGCATAACATTACTTAGGCTATTCAGGTGGGCAAGCTGTGCTTATGGGCACAAAGCACAGGAATGTGCATGGTGTAGTAACATGCCTTAGTCACACAAAAGCATGTTATATATTGCATAAATCTATGCAGTCTATTAGAAGTTAGATAAGCTTAATTACATCATATTGCATTGCATCATTACAACCCTTGTAATAATTTACAAAACCTGCCTAGAGTTTACTTTAAGGGGTAAAATAAAACAGAACAAAATTAAATAATGTGCAGCTAAAAATCTTCTGACATCCTTAATAAGTACTGCATGATGAAGCCAATACATATATTAAAATATTCAACCCATGGTAACACAAATAGTGTAATGAAACCAAACTGATAAAACATACACACCTGTATATTTGTATACATGTATGTACATAGCTTCATAGGTAAGTACTAGACTAGATGCCCTTGTGGACCATTTTAAGCCTAGCCAATTTCCCTCAGTGGAAATCAAAACCTGTATCAATTTTCTGTGAAGTAAACACCTTAACAATTATGCCAATTCCCAACCAAATATCCTTCTCCAATCCATAAAGGGAGGACAACAAACTATACAGGTATTAAACTGCAGGAAGTTTTCTATTTACCTAAAAAAATAACATAATGCCCCAGAATATAAAAGTTAACCATCCATGTGACTGTTGCAGCCCTGTTATTAAACCTACCTTTACACTACTATCACTTCCATAGGTAGTGCCCCTATATGTATGGGTTGGCCATGTTGACGTCACAGTTCAGAAGGTGTACTTCACATCCTCTTATCCCCTGCATCTCACTTACATATTTTACTCTTGCTTTGGGAATTTGGTATGGTGTCTTCTGTTAAAGACCAGGGTCGAGCCCCTGGCTGGTCAGATAAATGGACCAAGATCTTTCTCTACCTACTGCAGGAGTCATACCTGCAGAAGCTGGAGCTGGCAGCTGTTCATCTTGAATGGAAAAAAGATAGATATATGTCAGGAGCTGTATTAGCACAATTTCTCCCTGACAGGGATCACCCACTCCTAACAACATTGCAGCCAGAGATACGATGACCTACAGAGATGAATGAGAGACCAACTGGTTGGGAGGGTTTCAGACGTCCAGGAGAGAAGGCCACAGTTCTATATTCTAAGTACTTTCTATAGATTTGTTATACAGCAGTGTACTATCTTTATCCTACTTGACTACTGAGTAGTTTCTGATTCAATGACTCTTGAGATCTTTGTGAGACATCAAATGAGTTACAGTGTTTTATTCTACACAGTACTTAGGCTATTTGCCTCTTATTCATCCTGTCATTTTCATAAGGTGACATTCAGTTAACTCTCAGAAAGACATCTTTAGAGTCTTGGTGGGGGTTGCTGCCAGACTCCATTTTACTTATCCTTTCTTTTACAGTATGAGACCACCTCTAATGTTGAATGCAGATTAATTAGGTTTTACTGCTATTAAGATGATTTCAGTTTGTGTCTCTCAGTTTCTCCTGGATTAGATTCCAGTTTTATCTTTTTTTTTATTCTCATTTTGAAGAGAACTGATTGATTTAGGATCAAGTCTTCAAAAGCTGAAACTATCCTGACTCTTGTTACTGTTTATCCTTTGCAGGCACCTATCCTAACACCTGTTAGATTCCTTGAAAATAGTTGTATTTTACTTCCAAAGATAAAGAGAATAGAGAATAGAACTAAGGACCTAAACATTAATCAAGAGATAAATAGTAAAAGGAGAAGGAACAGGTTTATAAAAGTGTCTGTCCAACCTGAGAAATAAACTTCTTCAAAGGGTTAAGCACTGTGACTCACTATTTTCCTTTAAACTTAACCTGGATGATTAGATGAGTTCTCACAATGTTACTCTAGGATATAGACTTTGTAGGTTCATAAGTTTGTACTAGGCTAATGACTACAAGGGACTTTTTAAAGCCTAGACATGCATTACAAATCTGTGACATGTTTTGTACCCTTGATAATTACAGACAGGGGCTTAGGAGATGAAACATTTACAGGCAGGGGCCTGGGAGATGAACCATCTACAGGATGCCTGTGTCCATTAGAGACATAAGTGATAACCCTGAGATGAATTGCCTGCTCCCCATCCAATTGTCCAAGTTAGACTTTAATTCGGTTAGGGAGAAACTCTGATTCACATGGCTGGAGAGCCTGTTCTATAGATGGGGTAGTCTGTGTCATACATACCGATTTCTCCAGCAGATCCTATTTATATCACAGGCAAGGTTTAAGTCTTTAGAATGAGTAATTATGGTGCTGTTTGTTTTGTGGTTATACAGGAGGTCCATCAGCATGGGGCCTGACAATGCATTGCATGCCAGGCATAAATCTCCCCTCCGTAGCCTTTAGGAGACAGAATACAGGGATAAGGCTTTAAGGTGCTCTACATAGAACATGTTATAGCCTGTATTCTTTTATTGAGGAATCACTGTGGACATTCCAATTGTTGGATGTGCCTGGTTAGGTACATACCTAAGGGGAATTATACTCAATGATACATCTAGTGGGTGCTAAATACAAGGGAACAATGACCTCCGTGGACCTAGATGATATAGCTTTGTGTATAAGTTGCAAAACATGGAATAATTTTCTCACTACTGTAGGCACATAATGGTCAAAGGCTAGATTACTGCCTATGTGTGTCCCCAAGTTTGTAACTACTGGATCGACTCATAGGGGTGTGTTGTCAATATGATTGTTAACAAGGGTGGGTGACTTCCTGAAACATACCATTATTAATTTCTTTGTATTTATACCTCTCAACTGTACAGATTTTTGCAGATTGTCCAGATTTTTGCCTCATATGTTTGGTCTGTTCCTCATAACAGTTGTGATTTTCTGGCAAATCATTGAAAATTGAAGTCACTAAAAAATACTAAACAATGACAGACATTTGAGTTTCAGACTTTATATCCTTCAGAAAACACAATAATGCAAAACATGTTATTCTAGCACCTTTCTAAGTTTATAGGAGCAATATTTAAATTCTCTACCTAATTTTGGGCAATTGTTCCCTTATTCTTTTTGGGTCTGTCCAGACTTCTAGCGCTGAGAGGTTGAGAGGTAGGTAAATTAGTCCATAGCTCTGACACAAGTTATTTGTCTGTGTCAGCCTTTTCTGGAGAACTTTAGTATCAGTGAGATTATGACTGCTCCTAGAGGCCCTGAAATTGGCTTTGACTTCAGATAACTAAATGCTGTGTGACTGGCATCTTTGTAGAGGTGGACTCCTCAATTCTAACCTCCTGGGTCCTGTCTGTGAGTCAGCTGGCTATCCATTGGGTGGCATAAGGGTCCATACATAACCTCTTGAGTTTGTCAACAATGCCCTAGAGGGGTATTGTGTCAAATGCCTTTGCCAGATCAAGGTAGGCAGTGTGAACCATTTTACCCTCATCCACTACTTTGGTGACCGTCTCAAAGAAGTGTACCAGGTTGAGTAGGCATGACCCGCCCTTGACAAAACCAAGTTGGGTCAGGCCCAGAGTTTAGAGGTTTCCTATGTCATTATTGATCATTTCCCTCATTAAACAATGTAATACTCTTTCATGTCAGGTTTTCATATTTGGATAGGTTCAGATAAATTTACCCCATAGATTAGTAGTATGGCTTTTATTTAGAAGGAAGGTAAACCTACTGATTATGATGTCTATGGTGCATGGCTAGATCAAACTGCCTGCCAAGTAGTAACCTATGAACAGATGGTCATGCATTCTCTTCTGGTATGGTGATATCCTATTGTCATAAGAACTGTGTTACTGTACCTCTCTATGTTAAGCAGTGTAGTGTTCACTGTAAACTGCACGAATATTACACAGAGACACAAAAAACAAACCATAGTACAATCTAAGTATTATGACCAGTATCCAAGATTCTTGAGAGTTGTGCATTGTCAGTTTACAAATCATCTAACTCTTTGTAATAAAGTTACATCAATACAACCTGATTTTAGGCCTGGGTATAGTACCCATGCAGTTCTTCTAGAACTAGTAGATTAAATCACAACTCAGTTTGGCAAGTAACTTAACATTACAATATTCATTTTAGATTTCTGTAATTTGATAGTGCCAATAATTGCACCCTTTTACAGTATTTCAAGCAGCAGGCTACAGACTACCTGTTACAAAGTACTCCTGCATTTTCCTTCAGAACAGATCACAGGCAGCAGCTTGGCATAATTGCATCCATAAAAATGTGTATTCAGCATTGTAAATCTCAGGATTCCATTTTGCACCACTGCTGTTTAGCATCTTTACTAGTGATAGGCATATCCATATCTAAGGCTTAAAATTACTTCAATGTACATAGGATGCTATCATTACACACAGTGCTACAATGACATCTACTTTAATCAGGAAAGTGCAACATTAAGTCAACAAACATTGTCGTAGTGGCAGAAAATTATACTGATATTTAATGAAAAAATAAACAGATAAGTAAATAAATAAATGAATGAATAAATAAATGAATAAATAAATCAGCTCTCAGTTTTAGTCACCAACATTTAATCAGTACTAGAGAAAACATTGTACCAACTATGAAAATAAATTAAACAGAGAAACAGTACCTCATTGTAAATATCTAGATGTTACCATAGACAGTCCAATCTAGTACATAATAATCTGGAACATATTAATGTAGTTCTACTGAATGCCAGGAATCTAAACTAACTAACTAAATAAATACATTCCCAAACATGAGGCTCTTCTGTACCTTGACCACATTCATATATGTGCAATAACATGGCTTCAGAGTGGTAAAAGCACTCCTTGTATTTTTAGGTATAATGCCTGTCATGTCTTTAGACCTACTGGCCATTATGGGAGAGTATCTGTATTTAACAATATCATCACCTCATAACAGATTTCTCATGAGACCAGATTTCAACTTCTAGATATCCACATCACCAAAACAAGACTAAACATTGTTTCATAGCTAGTTATAGAACACCTCAATGTCTCTTTCTCTTAAATGCTATCTTAAAAGATTGGCTGATATCCCCATTAACCCTAATACCTTTCTGCTGGGGGATTTCAATTGACCATCAATACATTTTCTGACCTGCACTCCCAATGGAGTACATGCATAATTCTTCCTGTACATTACAAATGCTATCTCTCTTTTCCAAATAGTTAACCATCCTACTAGGGACCTCAGTATCCTTGTTTTAGTCCGAACAAATATGGCTACTTCTTACACGTTTTCCTACTTATCAACATGTTTGATAAATTAGTCTTTTCCTTTAAAACATGTGGCATTTCACCGGTAAATACCTCCGTGTTTAGGGACTTCTCAAAAACAAACCTTCTTCTGTTACTTTGGGACCAAAATAAATTCCACTGTAGTGTTCATCGGTCGGATCCCATTGCTAAAGGTCTTGTTTATTTCTCTCATCTCTGCTCCTACATAAATTGCTGTATTGACAAATGTAATGAGAAATTTACAACCCTCCATAGTAGAATAGCCATGTAAATAAATTAATAGCAAATGAACAAGATTGCTTAATGCTTATAAGAAGTATTATTCTACTTCCTTACGAGTACTCTAAAACAAGTTAGGACTATTAGGGATCCATTATGAAGCCCAAACCTGAGTATGAACCTGAAATAACCACTATAACCAAGAAAAAGTACAAACAATTCTTTAACTATGTCAGAAAGTTAAGAACTAATTATAGTCAACAATGTCCAAAAATATTGTCAAATATAATGCTGCACACTCTGACCTAAAGGAAATAGCTAATGTTCTAGCTTGACAAATTCAGTGCGGTTTTTATACAACCCACACTTATAGCTATTACACAGATTCCACAGTCTCAATCACCCCCTTTAGTTACTATGGAATAAGTTCTTCAACCCTCTCAAAAGCTAAAAACACCTCATACTTGGACCCTTATAATATACAACATTGCCAGATTATTAGTGTCAAATATGGCCTACCTGAACCTTTACTTAACCTCTTTATTCTAAGCCTCTCCACAGGCTACATTCCCATTGATTGGAAAACAGGCTTTGCAATGTCATTAAACAGACCTTTTAATGAATATAATGCATCTTCTAGAATATATTTAATTAAACATATTTCTTAAATTCAGAGACCTTCGAGAATCATAACTGAAAAGATCAATGGCCTCAAAAGTCCTAGTTATTGGGATAGACTGGCACCCCTCTCTCTGTACTCAGTCTCTTACAGACTCCTCTATGGAGATTTAATTCTATCCTTTTGAGCCATGAAAGATCCAACCCTCTTTCACATACTATAATTTTGCAGAACAATTAAACCTCAAATACGCAGTTAAAGTAATTAAATCTTTAACAACATATAAATAAGTGACTTTGGTGGCATGATAGATTCATATAACAATGCATCTCTCATCTCTGGAGCAAATGTCTACTACATGTCGAGCAGAGTAGTACACCTGCCACTTTAAAGACAAACCAAGAAAATTGGATGTGCATTCTCAAATCCTCCCCTAGTCTGTCTTGTTTTGTTCTCCATGATGGAAGAAAAAACTTTTGAATAAGAATTTTTGACTAGTCTTGTAATAGTTTGCAGACTGCTTACCTAGTATTTACCTATGAACCTATGGCAGAAAACTCATGTTTGAAGAACAAGCTAATAGTGTTAAAAAACATTAATAAGAACCTATCTCCAAAGTTAAACCTATGTAGCATACTACTATGCCCTTCAGCTTACCATGTGGAACACTACCTTTTAAAATGTACTATAAATGGGCAGAATTGTGGAATGCTTAGTAATGATCTTATCAAGGAAGCTCACAGCATGGTCACTAACACTTTTGCTTACTTCAAAACACTTAATTTATGATATTAATGTTATTCTGTATTATTCAGTATTATCTATTATAAATATTTGTTTAAAAAAGTATTAACAATGAATGCATGTCAAACCTCTTCAGTTTGGAACTGTAAGGAATGCAGAATTTTTGATATTAAAAATAAAGAATTTTCTTCACAGTTAAGTACTACTGTGAGTTATCACACTACAGTTGTCCAGACTTTTAATGGCATCTGCATCACTGGGATACAAAAATAAATGTGTGCATTCTAAACTTTCTACTATATATTAAAATACAGCTAAATTCTTTCCTCACCTCACTTTTTAAACTCATCACTGTATATTATGTAACACATTTAAACTGGATGCTATTCAAATAGAAAACTAAATGCATACAACTTACATTTGCATATATATACCACTATAAAAAGTCCATTGCTTAGAACATGTATCACTTCTTAACAGGTATATGGTCAACAGAAGTCTAAGGTCTTCCACTAAGTGCAATCTCCTTGAAAGCAAGGCCATTAACAAAACTGGAGACAGAGCACCAACTACTTATTTAACTAATGTATGACATACACTATCACCTGACAAATACAAAGACACTTACCCTCAAAAAAAATCCCACCTCAGCCCCTCTCCAGTGCATTGTTCTTACTGTAACAAATGCACTACTGATATAACTAACCTGATGAAAAAATGACTTCTCCTATAACCACGCTAGGCATGGTGTTCTTCTACAGAACTACTGTGGTACTGCTTGTTTTCCATGCCATCTCTCTTATCTAGCAATCATCATATCTTGTTAATCATTTCAAAGGTAATAATTCTTCTTGTTGATAACTGCAACTTACCCTATGTCTTTTCTGATATTATCCCTTCAAACCTATAAACCTTCACTTACATTGTTGATTATAACTTCTATTTGCTTTTTTTAATTCTGTGATTCTTTGTTATTCACGGTGTATTTGTATTTTTCTCTCTTTAGTACATTTAACAATCCTGTTAATACAACCAAAAGTTCAGTTATACAATTTGATACTCACCATGTGATACAGCATTCAAAAAATATCAGTACAACTGGCTCTGCAGGCACCCTCTATTTTCTATTAATGAATAGAAGTATCTAGGCTTCCTTTTTGACCAGTACCTTTCCTTCCACAAACACATTGAAATATATGCAGTAGTCCCATCAAGGTAGGGTCTGAGATTGCTTTGTATACCAGACAGAGGTCACCTCTGAGGAGTCTGTAGGAGACTGAGTAGAGGGACAAGGCTTTTAGCCTATCTGTGTAGGGTAGATGTTTGAGGCCCTGCATTCTCCTGGTGAGGAACTGCTGTGGTCTTTCCAGATGCTACATGTACTTTGTGAGGTACATGCAGAAAGGGGCATTGTACTCAATAATGGGTCATATAAGGGAAGAATGCAGGGATGTTATGACCACCTTGTCCCTGGATGAGATGCCCTTACTAATGAGGTGGGTCATGTAGAAAGCTTTTTGTACAACGGAGGCAATATGGTGGTCAAAAGTCAGTTTGATATCGACCTGAGTGCCCAAGTCCCTCATGACTGATTGCGTGCTTAGGACCTTATTATAAATGTGATCATTTGTGGGGACATCACTCTCCACAAAGGGGATGATGATGCATTTTTTTGCATTCAGTTTGAGGCCATGTTTCTGGCACCAGTCATTTGTGTGGTTGAGACCCTCTTGGAGGATGTCCATATCTCTAGAGGAATTGATGAGAGCACGCAGCTTGCAGTCATCTGCAAACTTGGTCACACATAGCCCACTGGTTTTGGCCTGCACCTCAAAAAAGCATATCCCAAGCAGCAGAGGCCCCGAGACTGATCCCTGGGGTATGCCACTCATTATTGTCTACTGCTTGAGGTGGCTTCCTCTGTTTTGACTAAGTGGGTTCTATCAGTGACCCAGGTTGCTACCCATCTGGTAACATATGGATTGATGCCTAGTTGAGAGAGTTTGTCTATTATACCTGAGTGGGGAATAGTATCGAAGGCTTTGGCCATGTCAAGGTAGGCAGTGTGCACCATCTTTCTCTCATCCACTGCCTTGGTGACTGTCTCAAAGAAGTCAACCAAAATTAACAGGCATGATCTCCCTTTGCTAAACCAAACTGAGTGGGATAGAGTGTCTGTAGGTTGCCAATGTCTTTGTTAATGAGGTCAATAATAATCCACTCCATGGCCTTGCAAAACAGGCTTAGTTAGGCTGATGGGTCTATAATTTCCTGGATTGGTGGACACTCCAACTTTGTGCAAAGGGATGACAGTAGCTGTCCTCCACTTGGCTGGGATGAAGCCGTTACTCTGGCTTTGGTTAAATAGGGTGCCTAATGGTGCTGCAAGTTCCTACCTGAGTTCATGTAGGATGCAGCCTGTGATGTTATCGGGTCCCACGGAGGCTGTATTTTGTGCCTTTAAGAGGGAAGATATGACTTGCTCCCTGGAGATAAGGGGAGGGGGACAGGAATAGGGGATGTCCTGTTTTACTGATGGGGGAACAGAGGAGTGAAGTTTTCACTGAATCTGTCTGCTAGCAGGATGGCTATATCTACAGCATTTGTGTATGTGATGTCCTTGACCACCAGTTCTGAGCAGATCTGGGTGCTTCTCTTGAGAATGCAGACATATGTGAAGAAGGCCTTATGATTGTCTTTAGTAGATGTGGCCAGTTTGGACTCAAAGTTTGCTTGGGAGGATTTCACTATTCAGACTAAGGAGAGATTGCTTACAATTAGGCATCCGCTCCTTCTTGGTCCTGGACAGCATTTTTTTCCCTTTATTATAGAGTTTATTTAATGCAGATGTCCCACAGACAGGCTTACTCTTCCTTGAGGAGGATGATTTTGTCCTGTTGGGTATTCCTGATTCAATGCAGCTATATAAATACTCATATAGTACTTCGGTGGCATATGTGCCAGTTCTTATGGAGGGAGAGGGGGCTGTGAGGCTGTTTTTTCCTTCCCTCAGGAGGTTGTAATCAGCTTTGGAGAAGATTTTTTGTTAAACCCTAGTTGTGTGTGTGTGGGGGGGAGGGTCAGAGGAGATGGTGACTTCAAAAGTGACCGCTTTGTGGTTGGGGTCAGATCTTACCAGGGATGATGACACTGTAGGGATGCTACAGTGGTTATTCATGTTGGTTAATACCAAGTCCAAGGTATTTTCCCTCTTTTGGGGGTGTTGACCAACAGGTCCAAGGCATTTGCATTGATGAAATCAAGGAATGTCTGGGCATTTGTGTTTTGGCATGAGTATTTCTTCCAGTCTAGGGCTGGATAGTTAAAGATGGACAAGATCAGGGTAAAGGGCTGAATCTTGATAGATTCAAAGAGGTCCAGATAGGTGGAGTGGGCATCTTGAGTCAAAGTTGGAGGCCTATAGCTAGCTATGATTTGAATATGGGTCTTGTCGATTGTTAACTGCACCTGGAGTCTTTCTTGTGAGTCATACTCTGTGATCAGCATGGAGATGTTTATGTCTTATATATATTGCAGCTCTACCTCCTTTTGCTTTGCTGCCCACGGTTTGGTGTCTGAATGTATGATAGGATCAGTAACCTGGTATGGCTGGGCTGCTCTCTGCAGCTTTGAACCAGGTTTCTGTGACTGCACAAATGTCAGCATCTTCCAGAGTTAAGAATACTTGTAATTAGTGCAGTTTCATGTTTAGATTCCTAGAGCTGAGCAGCATGACCTTTAATTTACGTTTTGATGAAATTTTCATGTTGGTAGTTTTGACCTCATGGCATTGCCTAAAAAAGGCATTATGGAGGAGGCAAGAGCCTTCGTCAGGAACCTGAAGCCCAATGGAGACAGATGCAGTCCATCTCTGGCAAATCATCATTGTTTGCCAATCATGTCATCCCAAGCTGTCAGGTACTGGATCCCCTTGGAATGACACTAGAAACTAAGCTAATTGTTAAAGTCAATCATTTTCTGTTTGTATTGAGGCATCATTCTGGATGATGGTAGAATACTGTTTAAGGCTAAGAACATACCTGCCTGGGGCTGATATTCACAAACCTCATTCATGTCTTTCTTCATATAGTCCAGGAAGGTACGTCTCAAGTCATTCACACCAACATGGACTATGACAGAGTCTTAACAGTACCTGTTGAGAGACTTGAGCAAAATAAACACTTCTGCCATGTTTTGAACCCAAGCCCATCATACCTGCAGCACACTGTATTAACCCACCATGCCACACAACTATCATGCAAGGAGATATGTATTTGTGAATATATATCTCTATATCTCTATCTATCTATATATATTGTGTGTGTGTGTGTGTGTGTGTGTGTGTGTGTGTGTGTGTGTGTGTGTGTGTGTGTGTGTGTGTGTGTGCGTATACATATACATATACATGATAAATATCTATCTATATCTATCTGTGTATATATATATATATATATATATATATATATATATATATATATATATAGATGAATATATAAGGAATAAGCATGGATGATATTATTTGAAATACAAAACAGTGAAGAAGTAATTGACAATTAACATCATAGGCAATAAAATAATCTAAAAAAATAATCCTAAATGTAAATCAACAGGTTCCACTAGCCATTACCAAATCTGAAACAAAATAAAATGTTTGCATGGGGTCTCTGCACCCACACTCTGAGAAATGAAAAAATACTAGGGTCACATAACCTCACAGAAATGGGAAGCCCCTCAAAATGATATAGGA
>NC_056739.1:1822447841-1822475341 GCF_019279795.1 Protopterus annectens
GAGCGCTACTCAGGTAATTCTCAATGAGGCTTTACCATGTCTCTGAACTGGACATAGCTGACCAACATGCACTGACAATTTAGTTCAGGGGGAGAGAATCTTTGTAACTCCTGTCAATTGATGTGACATTTGTTTCTGTAAAATATGACAGAATTCTAGAATTTGGAAAGTCTGGGTACTGAAAAATCAAGAGATTGCACAGAATTTGGAAAATTAGGCCAGAACAATCATTCCTTATAAATTGTATTTTTTTCTTGTGTTTAATGTGTCTAAAATTCCTGAATGTTCTGCACTAAAAATCTGTTTTATCATTCCTATAGTGACATTAAAAATTATGATAGGATTACAGAAGTGACTGGAAATTATCCTCAGTTTAGAAAAATTCCTGGAATTCATAATATTTTCCATTCTTGAAAGTTATATTTTTGAAACTGTTTTTTTTTTCTGTAACTATAAATAAGCACCTCTTCAAATTTGCCATCCCTGTGGTGGATTCAGTACAGACTGCACATTCTTCAGTGCAGCACAGGGTCCTGCTCATGCACCTCTACCCCCTGTAACATCTGTTATGTCTGACATAAGTAGTTCAATCAGCTGACTACTATGGAGATGAGCACCTTTTCAGTGGATCCTTATATGCCAATTCTTTAGCAAGGATGATCCCAGAAATTCTCCCTCATCTTTCTTCTGACAATGGTAGATACTATTCATAAAGCTAATGTCTTCATATTTATGTGTGTTTTAAAGCACTGTATGTGTCTGTACAGCTAAGTGACCATTTTGTTATTGTACAGCCTGTGCTACAATTTTGTATATGCCAGTCCTCCTCAGGTTATGATCCTAATGTCCATCCCTTCCTCAGACTGTTGCTAGATTTAAACTATTGGGCATGCATCCTGCTCAGCCCAGTATACGCTTCTGTATCCCAGTCTTCTCCAAGACCTTTTGTGCTGCACAAAGCTGATCTTTGGTCATAAGGTGTCATTCTAAAGCTTAAGGATATCCACAAGGTTGCAGTCTCATAGACATTACAAGTTAAAACATTCAGATATTCCCTACAGCTCCACAGTTGTAGGAATAGCTTAATTGTGATGATCCAAAGCATGGAAACACTGGCATTATTCACACTGGGAATGGGAAGTGCACATTAACAATGAAAAGACCTTAAAGGCAGAAAAGTATGAAATCACAGTTCATGTTATAACCTGCAATTTATGTCCCAGTGACTATGCCCACTGTAGAACAAATGATAAAGCCCTGCTTTGCAAACTACAAGGCCAGTGTCACAGATAAGAAGGGGTATTACTAATATCCCATTCAGGGATAACAGCACCAGTGAGGCACTAAAGCTAGTAAAGAATTAATGTTTTATTACCTTTCATAAGCTCATTGTTTATGACATTCAACAGATGTTCTAAGGCCTTCCTTCTCAATTCTAGTTGCTACCAGTGCCCACCTATGTGTTTGAGTTATTATTGCATTGTATTTGTCACGTGTATTGGAAGTATATTACTTATATGTGATCTAGCTGTAGTTGTATGTTGTGTTTAGGGCTATTATAAGTAAGCTTGTGCTATTTAACCCAGTTTATAGTTTATGTGCCATATAGTTGTTTGCCACTATATACAAATGTTTTTATTTTCCTATTATATACATCACCTATGCAACAGGTAATCCATTTTATTCATACATGTCCTATATGCCTGCATGTATGTATGTATTTCTGTTTGTTAGCAAGGGTAAAGCAACGATCTGCATGTCCTTATTTCAGACTAAGGGTAAGCCCCAGAAAACAACCTGGTTAAGTAACTTGCTCAGACTTACAGTAGGAAAATGGAGGCTGAGGGGATCAAACCTGGACCAATGGAAGCAGCTCAAGAAAAATTCATAGGCCTTATCCTCTGTACTAATTGTCAACATTAAATTCACTACCCTTAATTGTAGTCACAGATGTCAATCATTCACTGGTGAAACTATTGCTTATGTTATTATCTATTAAGTAGTTATAGCATGTTATTTCTGAGGATCTCCTTTAAAAAACACAATCAATAAATAAATAAATAAATAAATAAAATATTGTCAAAGATGAGGAGGCCGACAAGTACTATCTAGTTAGAGATCAATTAATACTAGACCAGATGTAATTCAGATATTTAATATGTATAAAAATGCATATTTAATCATTTCAGAATTATTTAAATCGTTTTTATGAAGCATGACCTGTCCGTAAGAAAAGATTTTTTTTCTAGCTAAAATTTGCTATTGCTGTTTTTTTTTTATTTTAAGCAGTTTCTTATTTACACTATTGAGACAGTTTATTGAGTTTTCGTTCAATAGCAATGCTATTGTCATGTACCAAAACAAAGAAGTTACAGGAGAGCTTCATTTACGTTTCAACACACAGTGGATATTATAAGAAAATATCATTTTTTTCCACATACACATTTCCAGTAAATTATGTTCATTTCAAGAAAGTTTAACACAGATTCAAGATTTCTGGTCTTTGAAATAACAATGCTGTAGAATCTATGACATCTGAAGATATTTTGTCCCCCTAAGGCTTTTAATGGTTTCTGAAGAACAGCTAATAAAATGATGCAGTCCATTAAACATGGGAGAAAATTTTCCCACAATTTTGTCTTTGTTTAATTGAATATTAAATTAGAATAAATATGAAGATAAGATATTCTCTGTACACTACATTTAGCATGGAATGTGAATCCCAGGATGTTATTCTGGGCGATATGTACCGACACATAGATAACAAGGCTTTTCTCTCTTTCTCTTGCTCTGTTTCCCACCACCCCCTTTCTTCATGCTAATAGAAGTGAGTGGGTCACTTGGCATTAGCAAAGGAGTAAGTTAGCATTTGCACTGAGCTGAATCTTGCTAGACTGTGTGCATACTAGAGCCAGCAGACAGCGTCTCCTTTCACATTGATGAATGACTTTTTTCAAGCGTTCTGCTCCCTAGTTATGAGAAGGGTGACCCGGTCAGGGGATGACTTTATGAAGCTATAAAAAATGTATGTCACTTTGGACTCGCTAATGTCACCAAAAACTGTGTGAAAATGGCAGGGTAATAAGTCTGTTTTCATTGCTCTAAATAGCTTTCTGACTGCAAATTTGCACCTCCAGGCACACAGCTGAGAACTGCATCTGCAAAAAAAGTTTCTTATCAAAACTGCAATTTGCCATAGACAGATTCATCTGAATTGTTCAATTGCAAATAATATGGTTTTGTTTCTACTACATCACCTTTGATTACAAGGAAGTTTATTCAGCATACACAGTGTGATATTTTGCATGTTTTATTTTTTTCCTGTTGCCATCAAGGGAAAGACGTTGGCATTATTAATAGTATTCAATGCATATAATCCATTAAGGGCTTTATTTGGCAGATTGTTTGTAATAACAATAATTCACTTCAATAAAAATAATCAAACACATTATTCCCCTTACATAATATGTGTACAAAGACATCAGGAAAATATATATACACTTGTTTGTATGTATTTATATGAAACAAATTAATTTTTGAGCTGTAAGCAACATGGGAGTTTTAGAGTATTATACAAAAATTTCAGGATGACTTCCGTGGTGGTGCAGCGGTAACATTGTTGCTTCACAGCCAAAGGTTCTCCCGTTTGATTCTCGGCTGGAGTGCAGGGAGTGCCTTCTGTGTGGAGTCTGCATGTCCTCCCCGTGGTTGGGTGGTCATTCGAAAGACATGTGTAAATGGGCGTGCCTTCGTTGAAGGTTGAATGTTGAGCTGGCACCTCGGCATTTGTGAAAATCTACTGCCAATCATTAGCGGACCGGAGTTCCGCTGTGGCGACCCCTAACCGGGAAAAGCTGAAAGACAACAACAACATACAAAAATTTCAGGATAGAAGCATGGTAAATAGATGTTATAGTAGAAACAAAAATAATGACTTAGTATTTTATGTGGTTTTCCACAACAAAAGCAATGTTTAAACAATTGAAAATGCAACTCTCTAAAGTAGGTGAAGGTCATCCTGACTGGCCAAAATGTTAAACTACTAACAAGCAAAAAGTTTCAAGCAGAATAAGCAACAGAAACAAAAATAACCAGTGAAAGTGTACAGAGTAGCTACCCAATGCATTTAGATAAAGTAATTATCTAAATAAATCAACATGAAATTTTGTCATTACATGTTGTTCATTAATGCATTTAATTGCCATTAAACATTTACATGAGTCCACATGGTTTTTACTTTTCACTTGGGGTTTTTTTCTGAATTTTCATTCAGCTAACTCGAAATTGAACATATATGCAACAAGAATGTTGATTAAATACTTTTTACACTTGTTTCTGTGACACTGTTACCATGTTGACTTCTTTTTAGCTTATTCAGTTTATTTACTTTACTTAGATAATATTGTCAAAGACTTAACAGAAAAGACATGAACCAGAGTAGTTTCCAAATGTATACATATCTCTGGTATAAGGCATGAAAAAATTAGCAGAAGGACAAGAAGTTCTGACAGTAACCTATATAAAACGGAATGGAATATTAAACTATCCAAGCAGACGTTCAATGAGAATGACCTAGAATGAGCATAAATATAACAATAAGTAGCCATGTGCTGTAACTCAGAGAATATCAACTCCTTTGCTAGATGCATTATACAAATGAATGCGGCAAAACATCTGAATAGTAAAGCATTGTACAATTTAATCTCAATAACCACTACATGCATCTACATTCTAGATGACCTATTTAATACCCAGAGTATGATATGTAGCATGCTGTTGGTAAATAATGACTGTTCCATTTATCTATATCATGAACAGCCTCAAATCTGATTAGCATTCAAGATGCTGGAGGTTACAAAGTTTGAGTTGTGGACTTAAATGCAGGGTTGAGCTTTTAAAATTTCTGACAGCCCCAATGACAGAGAATGTGGGAAGCAGTTAGAAGCACGTAGGTGGGAGCCACAGATAGCTGTTTACAGTGGCATGCATGCAATGAAACCCATTAGTACTTCTGAACTCAAAGCTTACATGGTGCAGGAGGTAATACATCAAAGACGACCTGAGGTAAGATGTGGTCAAAGTATAAAACACACGAAAGACAAATTCAAGGTGTGCAGTGCACTGTTATTGAGTATACTTGCTTTCTAATGAGCATTTTGGTGGATAGTCACACTAACATATATAAACTAAAATGACAAGCTAGCCAGGTCAAAATTATGTAAATATTATAAAAAAAAATCTTTCATTACTTTTTCACAGACTTACTTGTTGTTTTAGTTAATCTATTGTTTTCTGACTACTACAAACATGTGTCCATCTACATAGTTAACACTGAACTAACGGTAAGCTGGTAATATGTGGGAAATGGATCACGTAGACACAGCAGATAGATTAAAAAAGAATGAACTTTCAGCATATTGAGATGAAACTGGGAAGAGTCATTTAGATATAATGTCTGTAACCTCATAAATGAGAAGGGGAGAGAGTACAGAACCATCAGTGTGGATGCTAATGTCCTATATTTACAAATTCAATACAAATATAATACAAATAATAAAAACTACTGCACAGTGAGCACCGCTAAATTTGATTAAATTTGACACATATAGCTCAATAGCATCACATGTTAAAGGGAGTGAGCACTATTTTACCTTGCATTACTTAAGATACTGAAACTACTCTTATTCACTTCAATACCACCAAGCACAGACTTTAAGTTTTAAGATGGAACTGAAATAGAAATAACTAAGTTATTAGGAATAACAATAGATGACAAACTTACCTTTGAGCCACATATTCATAACACAATAAAAACTGTACACTTCAAATTAGGCAAAGTATATAGCACAAATTATACCTCAACATGCAAACCAAAGCTAAACTAGCAAGTACCCTGCTCCTCCCTTCCCTGCTATATGGAAGTGCTATCGTTAAAAACCTACTCTCATGCTTTAGGAATAAGCTGCAATCCTGGTATTATAAAATAGCTAAATTTGCCTCAGGAAAACCAAACCGCACACACCACTGTGAAGCATTTGCAGAACTCAACTGGCTCGAATTCTCAAGCCATATTTCCTCTACCCAACTAACACTGGCACATAAACTCATTTTCAAACCCCACCTCTGCCCAGCACTTCACTCAGTCGTACAAACTTACACTCCTGCTCGGTCACTTAGATCCTCACAAAAACAACTAATAAATGTTATAAAGCCAAACAAAAGAGCTGGACAATTTCTGTACTCCTATAATATAGCCAAACTTTGGAATACATTACCCTCCCATATAACTCTAATGGAATCTTCACAACTCTTTAAATCATCACTCAAACTACACTACCAAAAAAATGTATACTGTCTCTGCACAACAATCAAACGTCCATAGCCTCCCCAGCTCATGCTAAACTATCCTATGTGGCAGTCACACTTTACCTCTATAGATATTGCTGCCCTTTACTGCCTGACTTTTATCTCCTTCTCATTATCTCTCTCTGCCCTTTACTGCCTGATTTTTCTCACCTTCTCCCTTTCTCTTGCTAAACTATCATATGTGACACTCACAACTTACCTCACTATATACTTCTGCCTCTTTACTCTTTGGCTTTACTCTCTCCCTTGCTTAAAACCTTATGGGAAATTTTATCTGAATATGGAACTATGAATATGCTTTTTCTTGTACTACATTGAATGTACTACCATATATGTTATATAATGTGAAAATGTTTTAATGTTCTTTAATTATGTATGTACTAACAAGGAGCTTTTCTCCCCGCGCCACCACTGAAAATGGGTCAGTGGCCCAGTGGACTTTCCCAGTCAACAAATGTCAATAAATAAATAAATATAAATAAATTCCTGATGCCAACTTTTGTGTGTGTGAAATTGCAGAACAGCTGGGACAAAGCATTTGCCCTTTCTTCTCCATTGTGGAATTGCAGAGTAGGTATATATAATTAGCATGGAGTGGTGCATAAAACAGTTTTTTTATTGTTTTGTGCTCAGTCTATTTATGTATTTTTGTTCTCATCTGATTGTTTACTTTGCCATTAGGTGATAGATAGATAGATAGATAGATAGATAGATAGATAGATAGATAGATAGATAGATAGATAGACAGATAGATAGATAGATAGATAGATAGATAGATAGATAGATAGATAGATAGATAGATAGATAGACAGATAGACAGGTATCTCAGGTTGTTAAAATGTCATCTAGAAAACTACACTTAGCGATCACACTTGTATAAGCCATTTCATCATTGTTAATGGGACTTCTCATTTTTCCAGTGGTTGTTCATGTTAGTATATATAATTAAATGAGTTTATGGAGGACAGTATTCCTTACATTGGAAGGTGAAGAAGATACATTGCCTCCTCTTAATTGTGCTTTTAAAACGTATTTCACCTACAATTTTTGTGTGTCATTTGTTAGACTAGCTTTGAACATCCAGTGTACTACCTGGGGTTAGATTTTGTTGAGCCACTGTCTATCTAGTAGAAGGAATGGAGACACCCATGAGAAGAGGTAGTTGTATTCCAGTAAAATGCTTCATATGAGCCTAGAATGGACACTGGTGTTTATCCCAGGCTGGAAATGTACATTCCAAAAAATGGACTTTTAATTTTACTTGGAAGGGGAGATGGAGTGTGGAAGATGCAGAACAGTAGAAATTAAGACAGTATACAGAATATATAGATGGCACAGAACACAGCCAGCAAATAAAGTTGAAAGTGAAAAGCTGTGTATTACTTTCTAAAGGAGGAAGACTGTGCACAGAAGATGGGGAGCTGCATAAAATGAGGTGGCAGTGCAGGATGTGCCTTGTATTACAAAAACATTAGCAAAGTGACAGGAGGGGTGGAACATGGAGGTGCTTGGCTATATGATGTTCAGAAAAAAAGTGACTGGAGATATAAAGATGCCTTAGCCTACATAAAGGAAAACATTAGATTTGAGGTCAGGGAGGAAGAAAGACATCAAAGTACAAATGGAGCATAGAAGGTGATGGGGTCAAAATAAAAAATGTGTCTTTTCTGAGAAGACTCTACGCCTGCATGAACTACAAGCACTGCTCTCCCTTTGCTTGATGTGCTTTTTAAACCTGGTGGTTTTAAGCTGTCACCCTTACTGTAAATGGAGCTTTATAAGAGCCGTCCTTTCTAAAATGCAGCTGATATCTTGAATTATTTATTTGCCTTTCCTTGTGCCTATTTTGAAAAAAAGGTGCATTTTGCATCTCATTGTCTGTTCTACTGATTTACTTGCTTGGAATTCATTACCTTGCTAGCTGTTGGATATGTTTTTACATCAGGAGGTCAATGGATTTTCCATATAGTGCATGGGTGGTAGCCTGCTCTGCTTCAGTTAGGGAAACACTTGAATTTTCTACATGTAGTTTTACTGGCCAGAGGACTGATTAATCTGCTTACCATGTTTTTAGTTGCTTCATAACTTCTGTACAATTGAGTGACTCTGGACTCATTTCTGCAATACAAGCACACTTTTATAAGCTGTTTAAAGTACACTGCTGTAACTGAATCTTTATGTTTGTGGTAGCATTTTACTCCAGACACTCCTTTACTGTACATTTATATTAGGAGAACAAGGATTATTCATCTGGTGGCAGTAGGTGTTTACCAGGTCTGTCTGAGCTGAGAAGCACACAAAGTGTAGCTGTATTAACCCAAGGGGGCTCTAAGTGTAGCTGTATTAACCCGAGGGCTCAGTCCATTCTCTGCATTTCCAGTGCTGGTATAAAGTTGGCACATTTGCACAGAGCTGTTCACCATGCCAGTGTCCTGTACAGATGCAAATATTTCCTGTTTTCATTATACTGTGAAGGTTTACTGTGCTAGTTACTTTATTATAACACCCAGCACTATTGCAGCTCAGAGAGCATCTGCTTTGGCACTGAGCAGCATCACTGGTTAGGCTATCTACGATTACACCAAGTGAGCACACCTCTCTCATCCAGTAACAAACACCCTCCACTCCTATCCTTTCAAGTACACATTAGAACCTGCAACCATGGATGGGCACTTTCCTGCTATCTCTGCATCTAGCTTGGTGGACATGGGTATCCTGAGGCAATGTAATAATTGCCTTACATACGCTGACAGCCACTTAATTCTTGAACAGACAAGTACAGTATGTGAAAGATGTAGTTACAGATTGACATTAGAGGCTAGACTCTCACATACAAATACAAAAGGCAAGAAGCAGGTTGTCAGCGACTCATGTACATCACTCACCACACCCACAAAGGACCACACACATAGACCTGCACATGCAGAGGTGCTCACATGTAACTTACCCAAACCTCAAAGGTCTCTCAGACACAGTCCTCAGAAACTCCACATGTACACAAACAAGACAATTCCCACCAAAACACATAAAGCCACATTTCTTAGTACCTCAACTACCAAGCCCATAAGGCGAAACACTCCATGAACCAATATTCTGTTTATAGGGGATCCCATTGTCAGACATATTGATGTCCATCTTACCAGACTGAATAGGGGGAAAGTTACAGTTAGTTGCCTGTCAGGGGCCAGGATTCAACAGATCACACAAGCACTCAGGTCACTTACCCCTAAGTGCCAGTATGACTCAGTCATAGTCCATGTGACCATGAATAACCTGAAATGTACCTCCTTGGACTATATGAAGAGATACATGATTGAGCTCACAGATTATGTGTCCCAGGCAGGTATTAGCCTAGCACTGAACAGCACTCTACCATCTCCAAGGATGAAGCCACAATACCATCAGAAAATAATTCACTCTAACAATTTTCTTAGCTACTGGAGTCATTCTAAAGGGGTCTAATACTTGTCAGCCTGAGAGGACATGGTTGACAGGCCACACTGCTTTGTCAAGAATACTCTTCACGTGTCACTTCTAGGCTTTCTGATATTGGCCAATACATTATCCACCCTACAGTGCTTTTATTAGGCACTGCCAAACAGTAAAACCTTCCAACATAACAAAAGCTACTCAGCACAAGCTAAAGGTGTTATTACTTAATGCTCGGAGCTTCAGCAAGAAACTGCATTCCCTGGAAGTTCTGCTTACCTTGAAGAATGCTGACAGTTACTGAAACATGGTACAGAGACACAGAAACCACTCTGGTAATACATGGCTATAATGCCTTTCATGCATTCTGACCACCCACTGAACAGGAGGATTAAAAGTTGAAGGTGTATCTGTCTACATAAAGAATAAGAACATCTCAAGGCTGGTCAAACAAAATTACATACTTGAGCTACTTCATGTCATACTAATGATGGGAAAAATCCATTATCATATTCCTGCAAGCTACAGATTCCCAACCATGAACCAGGAAACCAACACATCATACCTCGTTACTAGAATCACTCAACATCCAGCCCAATACCATACTCATGGGGGATTTTAACTACCCCTACATTAATTTGGAGGCATAAATGGCCACTAACAAGGAGGTCCAAAGATTTCTTGACTTTGTAAATTCAAATGCCGTGGAACAGCTAGTTTGCACTCCTACTAGGGGAACAAATATCCTAGATCTAGTACTCACAAATATGGGAGAGTGCTACACCCCCCCCCCATCTTATTTTCTCACTAGTAAGATCAGATCATAAAGTGGTCTCCCTTGAAATAAAGATATAACTAGTCCCCCAGCTTACTTCAAAAACTTTAAGAACTTCTTTAAGGTAAATTATCCACCATTAAGGGATAGCATATGTAGTTTCCAAGTTCTCCCCAAATCTAGAAAACACAGAAGCCTAGGCAGAGGTATACACAAATGCCCTGTATGACCATATAAACAACTGCATAAAAATGGCAGTACCAGACCAAAATAAACCCAGGTCAAACAAAAACAAACCATCCTGGTGGACCCCTAGTATTAACAGGTCGTACAACAAAAGAAAGAAAATCCTGTTGAAAAGTAAGGGAGAATGCAGACAACAGAGCAACAAGTCCATCATTAGTCTAAACAAGTGAATCAGAATACTAGTCAAGCCTCTGAAAGCAGACTTTGAGACACAAATAGCCTCCAAACTAAGGATAACATTAAGGCATTTTGCAGTTATGTCCGCAGTCTTAAGGGCAACACCCAAAAATGCACAGAATTAGTTGTAGATAGCATCATCTATATTCGGCCAAATGACATAGCAAATCTGGTGGCCGACAAATTTAGCTCAAATTTCACCTTCCGATCATGCCTAGTTCTCCCCCAAAAAATACACTCCACCACTCCATTGCCAATTATCACCAAAGAACAGGCTGCTGTTGCATTCTCTAAAGCTAAAAATATAGCTTCAGTGGGGCCTGATGATATACCAGATTGCCTCTTAAACAGTGTAAATCAGGTCTTTAGGATATCTAGTTAACCACACCTCTGGACTGGCTTTGTTCCAATAGAGTGGAGGACAGCAATAGTCATCCCACTGCATAAAGGGGGATAATCTAATGACCAGGAAATTATAGACCTATAAGTTTGACTAGTCTTATATGTAAGGCCATGGAAAGAATAATCATGGACCTGATAAATAATGACGTAGGACACCTCCATACACTGGATGTGACTCAATTCAGCTTTGTCAAGAGCAAGCCGTGCCTACTAAACCTGGTGTATTTCTTTGAAATAGTCACTAAGGCCATGGATGAGAGTAAAACAGTACATACCACCTACCTTGACCTGGCCAAGGCATTTGACACAATTACCCACTCAGGTATTATAAACAAACTCACAAAATTGAGCATAAATGCCTATGTCACCAAATGGATTGCCGATTGATTCATGGGCAGAAAATATGTGGTTAAAGTGGGTGAAACCAGACCCAGGAAGAGGCCAGTTACTAGTGGTGTGCCACAGGGCTCAGTACTAGGACTAGTCCTGTATGGAATACACTTCTCTGAAGTCAAGGCAAATGAGGAAGGCCTCTGGATGACAAAGTTTGCCAATAACTGCAGCTGAGGGCATTCACTGACTCCACAATGATGCAAATATCCTTCAGGAGGATGTAGATCGGACAAATGATTGGTGCCAGAACCATGGCCTAAAACTAAATGCAAAAAAATGCACTATCATATCCTTTAGGAAGTTAAATACCCCTGTAAACTACAACATTAATAACATGCCCCTTAAAGTAGAGTCAGAAGTGAGAGATCTAGGTATGCAGATAGATAGTAGCCTTAACTTTGACCACCATGTAGCCACAGTGGTGCGGAAATCCTTTTATGTGATGCAACTTATAAGAAAGTGTATAGCATCCAGATCCAAGGAAATTATAGTCCTGCTGTACTCAGCCCTCATTAGAACAATTATCAATTACAATACACCATTTTGAATGTACTTCACTAGACACTTAAAGCAGGTGCAGCTACCTCAGAGGCTCCTCATAAAGAAAAATCAGAGAGTAAACAGCTACAGTAAAATCCATATCCCTTTACTTTGTTGTCTACTGACTATTAAGGCGTGACCTATGTCTGACCTACAGTGCACTTACAAATTCAGCCCTAATGAAACTGCTACACATCCACAAGTCAAACAGCATGAGGGTCACCCAATATAGGAATCTATACTTAGTCAGCGATTCAAATGAAACATACTGGAGACACAGATATGTGTCTCAGAGATTGCCCCTTCTTTGGAACAGGCTGCCTATTCATGTTAAGCAAAGCCTTTCCCCGGCCTTCTTCAAACACAGTTTGGATCAATGGATAGGCAATTGCAAATTCACAAATGAGTAGTACCTATGTCCCTTATGGACAGGGTCAATCTGTAGTATACTCAATGCACAGGCACAAATCTATGCCATCCTCTTGCCCCTAGGAGCCATATATTTGATAAAATCTGGTTATATTAGCTAGGTTTGTAAGGGCCCTTAAGGCATTAGCCTTGTAATATCATATGAAGTCATGAATCTATGGAAAGAAAAGAGAAAAAGCAATCACATGTGGAAGGCTAATATTGCTACTCAGAAATTTTACAATTAATAAAGATGACCTTACTCCCAGAGATAAATTAGATTGTCCAAACCAATCCTGTATCCAAATAAAATGATATTAAATGACTTTAACAAAATCTTATTAAAATGTCTATGGTTTCCGAAAAGAAATAGAATTGCTCTTTATCATCACATTAGACCCTGGGAACTGGGGGGAATAAACTTTCCAGATCTCGATTCCTATATTAAAGCTTCCGTTCTCAAATTAGCCATTAATTGGTTAGATCCCAATTTCTCATCTGCATGGAAATCTCTTCATACAACCATCTTCTTAAAGGAAAACAAATTAGCTGATAATCAATCTATGGTATATACTAGGAATTAATTTACAATATAATATTGCAAAGCCTAGAAATTTTACAATAGCAGTTAGTGCAAAATATAGGTGCTACAAAGGAAGAAAATGAAGGGGTGGATAATATGCAATACAAGAAAGCTAGCAGAAATTTCCTATTATCTTATGATTTATTTATTTATTTTACATTTGTTGACCGGGCTAGTCTAACTGGATAAATGTCCATTTTCTGTAGAGCCCCGGGGAGAAAAGCTCCACAGTAAGACATAATTTTAGTAAGATAGTTGTACAGAGGGTGTATTTAACAGACAGAATGTAGTGCATAACATTTTCATAAAAGTCTAAAACTAATACTAGCATCAACAGGAAAAAGTACAACAGATTTTCTTTTAATCATCCATCCATCCTAGCGGTATTGAGAGTCCAAGAGTAGATGAGAAATAAAGAAACAGTAAGAGAATATCTTGTTATGGATAGCAGGAGAAGGAAAAGGCATGGAACAAAGGAGAGCAAAGGATTAGTTAGGGTTAGAACAAGGGCAGAGCCACTGGGAGTAGAGCCATGATTTTAGCTGCTTCTTGACATTAGGTAAAGAGGTAATAGACATAAGTTCACTTGGAAGTTTGTTCCAGATGGGTGCAGTACAGTTGGAGAACAGACTATCCCCAGCTTTGTTGTTGGATTTGTTGGAAGCAGCTAGTAGTTTGGTAGCAGAGCATAGGGAAGAGATGTTTCTATATGGGGTAATAAGGGAACAGAGTATAGTGGTATTAGTGGGCTGATGAAAGATTTTGTGGGTGATGGTCAGTTGCTGAAGTCGTATATGATTTTGTAGTTCTAGCCAGCCTAGTTGTTTGAGATTAGAGCAATGGTGGGTACGAAATGGGGCTCCTGTTGCAAATCTGGCTATGCTATGGTAGGCTGTTGCTAGTTTGTTAAGGTTACCTTTAGTTAGGTTAGTATAGATTGGAGAGGCATAAAATAGGGTAGAGAGTAGGTGGGTTTGTGCTAAAGTACTTCTGGCTGAGGGGGTGAGGAAGGGTTTAAGTCTGTAGAGAGATTCAAGTTTTCTATTGATTGATTTGATAGTTAAGTTAATATGGGAATCAAAGTTGAGGTTGTGGTCTATTGTGACACCAAGAAGTTTGGTCGTAGGATCAGGGGATATTATGGTGCCATTGTTAGAGGATATATTGAAGGTGAGAGAGGATGACTTATGTGATGGAGTGAAAAGTAATAGTTTAGTCTTTTTTGGATTCAGTAAGAGGCAATATTGTTGGAACCAGTTTTTGGCTGCTGTGAAAGCTTTTTGAGTGATATTTTGAAGGTCATTTATGGAAGAAGCTGAGCATATGAGTGTTGAATCATCGGCATATTGAATACAGATTGATTGAGGAAGGGACTTATTTAGGTTGTTTATAAAAATAGAAAAGAGGAGAGGTCCTAGTATTGAGCCTTGTGGTACACCTATTTTGATAGGAAGAAGAGATGATAAGTGATTTTCCTATAGCACTGCTTGTTGTCTATTATCTAAGTAGGAATAGAACCACTGGATAGCCTGAGAGTCCAAAGCAAAAGATTTCAGGATGTTAAGTAAGAGAGTGTGGTTGACCATATCAAAGGCTTTAGAGAGGTCTAAGAATAGAGCAGATGACAGTAAGTTGTTATTCCGATTTTTATTAATATGGTCAGTGAAAGACAAGAGAGCAGTAGTAGTACTGTGATAAGGTCTAAAACCATGTTGACAGTCTGCTAGGAGATTGTTTTGGAGGAGGTGATTAAGTAATTGCTTATGTATACATCTTTCCATGATTTTTGCTAAAGGGGAAAGTAAGGCTATGGGACATAAGTTAGAGAGGTCATTTACGTTACCACCCTTATGTAATGGGATGATATGAGAGACTTTCCAAAGGGTTGGGATACAGCCTTCTGTTATGGTACGATTGATTAAAATAGAGATAGGGGAGGCCAGTGGTTTGGCTGCAATCTGCAGGTATTCTGCTGGAATGAGGTCAGCTGAAGGGGTACAAAGTTTTAGCTTGGTAAGTAATTTATGAATGAGATCTGTTGAGACTGGTTGTAGTTTAAATGAGGGGGTATTATTGTTTAGGGAGTTGGGTGCTTGCGTGGATGGTGGGGATAGGGATGAAGCTAGGGAAGTAACAGTATCTTTGAAAAATGAGTTAAATACATCAGCAATTTGATTTGGGGAGGTCTGAGTGAGGTTTGAGGGTGTAGGTGTTTTGGAGTTACCTGGGTGCAGTAATGATCCTATGACTCATGCAATTACAGTCTAGTGTTGCACATACCTTTGCAATTTCAGCAAAGAAACAGATGTAGTTCTCTGCTGCTCAAGATATGGAGAGACAAACAAATTGAATACAGCATTCTTAATCATGTCATCATCACTCTGTACCACTTAAGGCATGTAGCAGTCCAGTTCCTCAGTCTTGCTCTTACGTTTTATAGGAAGTTAGTAAGCTACTGGCCCTGAGGCCCTTATAAGTCTAGAGGAATGATTTGTAAATATAATATAGACTGGGTTTAGGGTTGGGAGGGTGGCCTAATGGTTGAGGTGTTTCCTTACAAACACAAGGTACAGGGTTTGAATCTCACAGGATAATTGGCTAGGCTTAAAATGGCTCACAAGGGCAGTTAGCCTAGTAGTAACTTATGAACCTATGACTGAAAAGTAGCAATTGAGTTTCACTGCAGGTAAGTACAAAATAGTACACTTGGTCCAAAACAGCCCTGGTGGGAAGGATCAGCTGATGAGAGTACAAGTGATGGCAACAGAGCAAGAAAATGATTACACCTAGACTGGACCACCAAGATCAAAGTAAAAGGACAGTGGCACAAGCAGATATAATTCTATGGGTATATCCTCAAGGGACAGGGTACAGAACCGAAGGAGTAATATTTATTTTCTACAGGGCTCTTGTCAGACTAAAACTTGTGTACAGTATAACGTTCCGTAATCATGGAAGAGTATGTCAACCTTCTAGCTGAAGTATAAAGCCATTAGAGAGAGATGTGTAGGATGGAGGGGAAAGAATGTGAGTGGACACTATGAGAGCTAAAGCTCTATACACTAGAAGGCACATGGTGGCATGGTACTGGTCCACTGAATCATGGCAGGGAACTGCGAAAGTGGTCATCTTGAACAGAAAGTCCAGATGAAGTGGTGGAGGACAGAGGCAGCAAATTGTAAAGGTACTATCTGGATATATAAACAAACTTCTGCACAGAGGAAGTTGTGGACACATAGAACATATTACTGGAATGTGTGAAGGCAAGGGAATCCACAGAACTTGGATCCCTATTGAAATGTCTGCATTCTAAATGCCAAGTGTCAACAAGCTGTAAAAAAATAAAAAAAACAAAACACAGGAAAGAGTAAATCTTGCAAATCATTCTTCTCCCTTAAACATTTTTTTGCAAGGGGGAGGTGAGACCTATTGCACCCTGCCACCCCCATCCCCCAGTCTTGTATATACCAACTCTGAGATTGCCATATCTCAGAAAAAGGGGACTATTCCAAGAAATGGAATTTTGGTCTTAGTATATACAAATCTAATCTTTCTGCCATTCACTCTTCAGATTTTGGGACTGCATCTAGTGGGTCCCAGCATTTAAAATGATTACCAAGGAGATCAAAGCTATAGCTATCAGCTCACATCGTGAACAGTTCCACTGATTGGTCCCTCCCTTAATCCAATGTTCAGAAGCAAAAAAGAAAAAAAAGTCTTTCTAAACTGTAAAACTGTAAGTGTGTAAAGGTAGCAATATACTAAGCTTCTTAGTAGAAATATGAGGGTCTATATTAGATTGTTGAACTCACAGGAGTTCGAACGATGTAATATCGAACCATGAATTTCAAAACCCAAGAATTACGAAAACACAGAACAGTGATTTTTTTCCCAGGGAAAAAAAATCGCTCTTCTGGTACAAAAAAAAAAATGCACTTACACTTTAAACTTAAACTAATGTGGAGGGCTTTACCCCCCACACCCCCTAATGTGGGGGGCTATTCCCCCCACACCCCCCACTTAAATATACCAACTCCAAGATCGCATCACAGTGGAGGAAATAGCAAAGCCCCGGAAACAGCCCACCGATTTTTTTCCTTGGGAAAAAAATTTGTGTGCTGTGGCTTCGCTATTTTTGTATTTCGAACATCTGGGTTCGATATTACAATGTTCAGACTCCTGTGAGTTTGACATTGTAATATAGACCCGAAACATGAATGCAGTATTGCAGAAATGACATTTGTTTAAGAAGCTGCAGTCTCACTCTTGGCTTCTTAAATTAATTCCAATATTGCATTTGCATCCTATTAGCAAATGCCGATCATGCACCCTAACACTTTGCACCTGTGGAGACAAGCCCCCTTTGCCTCATCCTAGTTATGTCGCTTCAAAAAGTAATGGGATGGGGAAAATTTGAGCAGGGTGTAGTGATGGAGGGAATATAGAATATTAAATGTACGTGAAGACAGACTTGATAGACTTACTGCATGTTTCTGATATTAAACCTGTGTAACACAATTTAGTCTAAAGTACAAGTACAGAATGGGCTTTCAGTAATGTTTGGAGATGCAATAAAAACATTGTCCTCAAAAAAGCCATATAGTTCTATTCCATTTTTTATGCCATAAAATAAGAACTTGCCCAATGGCTTTCTTTCCTTTGCCTCATTAGCTTATTCATTCAGTCAAATGTGAAAGGCAGTCATTCCACAGACTGGTTGAGAGATACAGAATCCACCTGCTCCCATCTGGGGAAGCCCTATCAGCTAACCCATTCTTTCATGGTTTGGGAATTAGGGAGCAGAGCGGATGATGTAGCCAATGGGAAAATCCCTTTCTGTAGGTGGTTTGGGGACTGTAAACAGCTACCTGGTTGGGGAGACACCCATCCTCCCACGAGTCAACTCTGCAGCTCATCAGTGCAAGTGCTGCTTTTGCTGCATATGCCTTCCAGTCCTTTATCCCAAGCAGAGTAGTAACCTTATCTCCTTCAAGATAAACCTAGATAATTGGATGAGCAGCCTAGATTCTCCCCAGTCAGTCTTGTCTTGCGCTTTCTTGGACTAGAGGGAACCTTTGAGTAGGATTTTCTTGGCTAGGCTTGAAATAGTCTGCAAACTGATTGCCTAGCACTTAATGAATAATAATAACAAGTGACAATCTAACTATGATAGGCTTTGCTAAAATAGTTGGCATAACACCCCCCCCCCCATTCCCTATAGCTCCAGTGATGCTAGATAATCATTGGTTGCCTTATTCCTACTCTATTTTAAAGAAGCACTGTGTTTTGTGTAAAGACATCACATAAGGTTAACAGTCCACCAGCATGTTCTACTGTCTAAAAAATAGAAATAATCAATGGACCAATGCAGCTGCAACAGTTTAAACTGTCGGCTTCAACAGCCTAAACTAACAAGCAATCCATGCACTGCCCATTGCTTCATGTCAGCTTAGTTATGCCATATTTATTGTACCACTAGCTAATTTCTGCATCTGAAAAACAAACCACTAATACTCAATGGATCAGCCTACACAAACCAACTTTTTAATCCAGTTCAGTACTTTTGTTCCACTAAATGTAGGAACTTTATCAGAACTGTTCTTGTATTTAATGAAATGAAAGTGATTAAGTGGATTAAAGCATTGGTTTGTGTAGTCTCATCCATTGAGTATTGGTGGTTTGTTTTTAGCTGTTTAGAATTACCATCATTTGGATTGTTATTAATTTCTGCATCTTATTACTATAATAAAAATCCTTAAGACTGATCCTATGAATCCAAAAACTTGAAACAATGTCATTTTCACTGTACTTCTAGTTATTATATAATATGATGTTTTTTGTAGAAATCTGCATGTCTTTCAATGATCTAATCCTTAGCAACAGGCTAGGCACTAATTGTTATATAGGCCATATACATGTTTGCTAATATGATTTGTTGTTTCTGTATGTAACTTATTTAACATCTATATAATTCATATTGTGCTTAGTAAAGGAAGAATCCTTCACTAACGTTGTCCTATCCTATTTAAGTTTGTTCATCTTATGTATGAAAATCTACTCAGAAATCACTGTGGAGCTTTCTCCAAGGGTGTACTCTGAAAATGTCTGCCATATGTCACAAGTATGACAATTTTGTTTACTGAAGGTAAGAAGACAGCTGAGTAGTATGAAGCTTTATGTAACATGGAGGAAGCCAGAAATGACAGGTCTGAAAAGATAGAGTGGGGTTGGAGGGAAAGAGTCTAGCAGACAGAAATGGGTAGAAACAGATAGCAGGAGAAAGTCAAGGAGTAGGAGGGCAAAGGCAGAAATCATCAGAAGAGTCTGGAAAACTAAACTGGAATGGCATTAGGTGATGGAAAAAATAGGAGATACAGTAATAAAAGTGAGAACGATGGGAAAAAAGCCAAACTGCAAGGATAGCTTCACAGAACAGTGCTAAGAGGAGAGGAGAGGGATCCAGAGGTGGTAGCATAGCAAGAACCACAGGAGAGAAGTGGGCGGGGACAATGACTCAGACAGACAGAAAGAGCAGCTGGTATAGTCCATCCACAGGAGAGAAGTGGGTGGGGATGATGACTCAGACAGACAGAAGGAGCAGCTGGCATGTAAACAAATGATAGTCCATCCACAGGAGAGAAGTGGGCGGGGTCAATAACTCAGACAGACAGAAGGAGCAGTTGGTATGTAAACAAATGATAGTCCATCCACAGGAGAGAAGTGGGCAGAGACGATGACTCAGACAGACAGAAGGAGCAGCTGGTATGTAAACAAATGATAGTCCATTCTTATTTATTTATTTATTAATATGTTTATTTATGTATTAATTTATTCATTTGTTTAATTATTTATTCCTTTTATGAGGAAAGTCCAACTGGGCATAGGCCCCATTTTGAGTGGAGACCTGAGAAGAAAGGCACCAATGTATAAACATCGCTAATAGATATAGTGGCACTACCATCTTCTCCATCTTGTCCAAATAATTTTAACCTGCATGTGCAGTAGATTTAGATATCTTATTTTTCCTTTGTTAATTAAAACAGAAGTTTTGATTTTCTCAATTGGCATAGCGTGAAATAGCTCAAACAACTAAGTTGTACTACTCCATGTTTTGGTGGAGGGATTTCCACAAAGGGATCAATAATGCCTACTCGCTACATGGCTGCATAGCTGCATCATTGCCTAATGGTTAAAACACCAGACATTTTCCTCTGTCGCTCCGCAACTTTAGAAACACCATCTACTTTGAATTTCTGTGAGTTGAAGGCATTAGAATGAAAATATACAGACTGAACTATTAAATATGTAATGAGTTTGTGTAGGATAGCAAAGGTAGAAACCGCATCAGCACACAATATGTCAGTACTGATTACTTCAAGACTTTACTTCTCCTTCTTAAAGGGACTCTTATTTAGAGGATCACCTCGAAAACAGTGTTAAGTAGCAATTGTGGATAGGAGCTGCTTAACAACAAAACTCAAGAAAAGACAAGTTAAAAATGAATAAAACCATATCAGAAAACACAGAATAAGATTTTGAAAAAAAAAAGCTCTAAACAGTCATATTACACCACAGTTCTACTCCAAATCAAATGTTGCAGTCTGGCATGCAAACCACAAATTCCCTTTTCCTTTCCAAGTCTGAGAGGCAGTTTCTCTTTTATATGCAACTCAACTGTCCAGCATTCTTTAAAAGGAAGTAGTAAACAGAGAAACCAATGTGTTCTTACACAAGAAGTGGTCACTTTAATAAGATAAAATTACCAGAGACTTAATGATTTTGCTTTTCAAAATCCAGGCATCAGAGTCAAATAAAAGGTTACAGCAGTGACATTAATAGAAAATACAGACTGACATCATTTAATGTAACATCATACATTCATGAATAATGCACTAGTCTATGAATGACATCAGTATTGTTAAAATTGTTGCAATAACAGAATAACATGCTAAATAATAAAACCATATATATGTTGTTAAATATTCATTTTTTTTTACTTAAAAACTGTTTGCATTCACTCAAGCTTGTAAGAGCCTGTATTTAAACCTGTTTTGCTCTTTTTTTCAAGGTACTCGAGATGTAAATTGTATCACTGATTCCAGGTTTCACCCTGGTATTGAGTCTTAATTGCCATTCAGTTTCCTTGATCTGCAGATCAAGGTCAATGTCACCCCCCTTATACTGACCAAAACTCTATCAATAACAAAAAATAGGAATTTTTTAAAATATATACATTCTGTTCTGTGTGTGTAAAGGGCGTTAGTACACTTTGCATTTCTAATGTCACTGTTGCGTTCAATGATCCTGTCATGCAATTTCCTAGTGGTCTTGCCTATATAGAATGCAGGGCAGGAAACACAGGAGGGGATATAGACAACAGTTTTAGTGTTACAATTGCAGCACCCCGGACACTGAAAGTTCCTACCATAAGAATCAATCTGGACATAGGGACCATCATTAATAAAGCTACAGCTTGAACAGAAGCCACATTTATGCATCCTAGAGACATAATTGTCATTTTTAGTGTCTGTGTCCCCATCCAAAATTTCTTTAATATTTTTGCCTCTACCGAAAACAATCTTAAGCTCTAATCCTAATTTGTTTTTCAGGTCATCATCTAATAAGGCTTTCCAAATTTTCTTCATGCTCCCCTTTAAATGTGAGGCATCTCGATTAAATGGCAAAATCATAACATCACTTTTAGAGCCTTCATCATGTTTTGCGTTAATATTGCTGTGACCCTCTCTTAGGATGGGTAGGAATCTGGTTGCACGGATCCTAGTTACTTCTTTCTTAGCTGACAGTAAAAACGTAATAGGGTACCCCTATCCTTGAACATCCCAATCAACTTAAACAATTCTTCAGAAAATTTCTTGTCATCACTGATCAACCTGGACAGCCTGACCATCTGTCCCTTGAATACATTTCTATGCTGGTGTTCAGGATGACAACGGTCAAAATGCAATAATGTTCATAGGTTCATAGGTTCATACTAGGCTATCTGCCCTAGGGCATTTATAAGCCTAGCCAGAGTGTGTTTGGCTTTCGCCACCCATTTTAAATTAATTTTGCTATGCCCTTTTTCGAGGTTAGTATGCTGTGCCTCTGTCTAACAGTGACACAGAAGTGATACCTGGGGTAAACCTATGATCTCCTATCCACTCATCAAGATTCCTCTTGAAGAGAGTCAATGAGGGACTCTGCCTAACCTGGACTGGGATTTTATTCCAGAGTGAAGGGAGCCTCTGGGTTATGAATCTGTCCCTCCAGCATGTCCTATTTATTTCAGTGCTGAGATTCAAGTCTCTTGAGCGCGTAGCTCGATGGGATTTGGATTTTCTGAGGTGCAGCATGTCCATTAATCCAGGGTTGGACATGGCTTTATACGTCAGGCACAGATCGCCTCTGAGCAGCCAGTATGCCACTGAGTAGAGCTGGAGTTTCTTTAACTGGGTAGCATATGGCATCTGTTTGAGCCCTTTGATTCTATTGGTAAGGTACTTTTGGGGTCTTTCCAGTTGCTGCAGGTGTCTGGTAAGGTACATCCCAAAAGGGGCATTGTACTCAATTATGGGCCTGATAAGGGATGAGTAAAGAGGCACAATGACCTCCCCTGATCTAGATGTGAATCCCTTCATGATTAGGTGGGCTATATAAAATGTTTTTCTAACCACTTTGGCCACGTGGTTTTCAAATGAGATTGCTATCAACTTGGGTCCCCAGGTCCCTAATTACTTCTTCCGTACTTAATGGATTACCACCTATGTGGTAATTTGTGGGCACTTTATTTTTGCCAAAGGGGATGACTATACACTTTTTGGCATTTAGCATGAGGCCATGGCTCTGGCTCCATTTGTCTGTTTCTATGAGGCCCTTTTGTAGGATGCTTGTGTCGGCTGGAGAGTTGATTATGGTGCCTAGTTTACAGTCATCTGCGAACTTGGTCAGCCACAGTCCTTCAGTGTTGGCCTGTACCTCCAAGAAATATATACCAAACAAGAGAGGTCCCAGGACTGAGCCTTGTGGGATGCCACTTGTAACTGGTTTGGAGTCTGACATGGCTCCAGCAATTCTAACCATGTGGGTTCTGTCCTTGAGCCAGTTTGCAACCCTTCTAGTGACATAGGGGTTTATATTTAAGCTGGTGAGCTTATCTATAATGTCTGAGTGGGGTATTGTATCGAAGGCTTTTGCGAGGTCCAGGTAGGCTGTGTGGACCACCTTCCCCTCGTCAATGGCCTTGGTGACTGTTTTCAAAGAAATCGACCAGGTTTAAGAGGCAGGATCTGCCCTTAACAAAGCCGAACTGGGTAGGATCCAGTGTCTGTAGGTCCCCAATATCTTTATTTATGAGGTCCATGATGATCCTTTCCATAGCTTTGCAGACCAAGCTAGTCAGGTTTATGGGGCGATAGTTTCCAGGATCCGTTGAGGCACCACCTTTGTGGAGAGGGACCACTGTTGCTGTACGCCACTCTTTGGGTACATATCCTGTAGTAAGGCTGAGATTGAACAGTAGTGCTGTGCTTTTTTGCTTTGGAGAGGATGGCTCTTACCTGAGCATCTGAGATGTCAGGGGGGCAGCACTCTGCTGGGATAGATATTTGCCCTTTTGATGGGGAGGGGGGGAGAAGTTTGTGCAGAACCTGTCAGCTAGGATGTTGGCAATGCCTGTGTTCGGTGTATTTTTTGTCATTTTGGACTAATTCTGAGCATATCTTGGAATTACCACCCAGGTTCCTAACATAACTAAAGAAAGCCTTGTGATTATCCTTAGTGTCCTGTGCAATTTTTCTCTCAAAGCTGGCCTTAGACGATTTTATGAGTGCCCGTAGTTTTTTGCTAATACTGATCAGAGATGCCTTCCCTTTTTGGGATTTTGCTCTGTCATGTAGTAGCTTCCTCCTTCTATTGTATAGTTTGTTTATGGCTGGGGTCCACCAGACAGGACGCCTGCCTTTGGAGGATTGGGTCTTGGTTTTATTTGGGATTGCATGATCCATGCATTCCTGAAGGTGTTCATAGAATGCGTTTATAAAGGATTCTGCGGTCTGGGCCGTATTTTCCACAGGCCCAGGGGCTTTGAAGGATTCCACCTTGGATTGAGTTGTATTGAGATAGGTCTCTTTCCTGAATGTGTTGGATGACAGTTCTCCTGTACAATTATCTTTTGTAAGAAGAATATCTAAATAGTCAATTTTGTTTTGGTGTATGCTATAGGAAAACTTCAGGTATTGAGTAGTGTTGTTGATGTAATACAGAAATTGTGTCACTTCAGTAGTTGTTCCTCTCCAAACTATAAGTATATCATCCAGAAACCTGTAATACACATGTATCTTGGATGTAAAGGTGGAAGAAAATGCATGCCTCTTTTCCAATTCAGCCAAAAACAGGTTGGCAAAAACCAGTGCACATTTCACCATCATGACCACACCTGATTTTTGCCGGAAAAATTCCCCTTCGAATACCAAAAAATTATTTTTAAGCACCACTTCTAACAGGTCAACCAACAAATTTACTTGGGTTTGGTTCAAATGTCCACTTTGTGATAAACATTCTGAAAAATATTCTAAGCCAATGTCATGGGGGACCACAGTAAATAAATTGATCACGTCGATTGCCAACAATAGGTCATCCTTATCAAGCTTAGCTGTTTTCATTTGTTCTATGCAATGCCAAGAATCTCTTAAGATGTAAACAAAAGCATTGGCCACTTTCTTAGTAAAATAATCCACAAATGCATCCAGTGGTTCAGTTTTTGAACTGTGGGCATCAACGATGGGTCTAAAAGAGGGGTCATTAATATTTTTGTGAATTTTGGGTATTCCGAAAATTATTGGAATTCTTGGTGTGTCTACTTTCAAAAAAATATACTCATCCACTGTTAAAGTTCATGCCCCATAATGACCCTTAGGGTGGAATAACATCTCTATGATGCACGCTTATGAGTACTTTATTGTTCCAATATTATACATGAGGAGAATGACAATACACAATGACACATTCATATTTGCATGCAGTCTAGCATGCAAAAATAGTCCAGCTTTTCTTATGTGGAATGTAAGAGGTCCAAACCGTTAGCAACACTTTTCTTAATTAGTGTAATGGAGCTTATTGGTTTGATTGCATATAGGTTCATAGGTTCATAGGTAGGTACTAGGCTTTCTGCCCGAGGGCATTTATAAGCCTAGCCAGAGTGTGTTGGCTTTTGCTGCCCCATTGATTAATTAACTGATCCTCTGCCAAGCAGAGCCAAAGAAGTGATCCCAGGGGTGTATTTTCTGTTACCCATCCACTCGTCAAGGTTTCTCTTGAAGAGTGTTAGTGAGGGGCTCTGCCTAGTGTAGTTTGGAATTTTGTTCCAAAGCATGAGGAGTCTCTGTGACAGGAATCTATCCCTCCAGCATGTTCTATTTATTGTTGTGGTGAGGTTTAGCTCACTAGAGCGTGTGGCTCACAGTGACTTGGATTTCTTTAGGTGGAGCATGTCCATCAATTCTGAGTTGGACATAGCTTTGTAAGTCAGGCAGGATCACCTCTGAGTAAGCGATATGCCACTGAGTATATGGTCAGCAATATGGTCTTTAGAGTTATACTGCATTCCTCTCGCCAGTTTAACTATTTTTTTAGGTTTTATAAAACTAATAGCTTAATAAATCCAGGTTTGCAGAGTAGTTACACTTATTGAATTATAGCAAATATTTCTCTAGATGTTATCCTGTCTCCATATATTGCAAATTATTGAATTTTTCCATTTTGAACATATTCCTATAGCATGCTATTGAAATTTTACTGAGAGCCAAGTGCCCTTTGTCTGTGCAGAAGGCATATTTTGTGTACTACCTCACTTTATTACTAGACTGTAACATCATGTAGAGTGACAGCCTTCTTGTTGCTGTTGTTATATGGGATGTGTTGGAGCTTCACACCCACACACAGATTTATTAAGTTACACTGGTCATAATGAGCTCATGCTAATGACACAAGTTAGCATTTTTAAATAATACTCGGATACTGGACTTCTTGTGGAAAGTCATGGCATCTCATAGAAGAGCAGATATACTGAGATGTATTTTGTCATTTTGCTTGTACTGTCTGTCACAAAGTTTTGTATTAGCTTAGAGTATACGGTCTTTCTATCCACCTCATTTGCAGGGACATTTCATCAAATTCCGGAGGTTTATCTTGGTTATCCTGTCCATGCACTAAGTTGTGGTCATCTCAATGTGGCCTGACAAAAATACCTTTTCTAATAGAAGCATTTGGTAAGGCATTACTCTATTCTTTAGACAGGGATCTATTGTTGTTTCAGCTGTAGACTTTTTTTTTTCATTCATATTATGTCTATGTAGTAAGGAGAGCAGGCACACATTCTAATATCTTCTCAAACCAAAGTATTGTTTGGCAATTAAAAAAAAAAAATGTATGTTTTTCTCTAGTGCAACAGAGTTGTAAATATGAGAGCCATGCAGCTGCTGTAAGACAGGAGAAGCTGGAAGATGATATCTACTGATCCTGACATTGGTATTAGCGTACCTGAGATGAAGCAAAATAACTCGCCTTTATACCATATAGTGATTAAAAAAGTTAATAGGATTACGGGCTGAGATCAAAGTTAAAGTTTACAGTGGAAAACTGACACACCCGTCAGGCTTATGGTTTATAAAGGAGAGCAATAGAGCAGTGAAAGAGTGAGCGTCTTTAGTTACCATTTTCAAAGTTATATAAATGGGCTTGCATTCTTTATTCAAGTCTTATGCACACAATTAACAAATCAGGAATTGACTTTCATAGTCCTTATACTGTATAGATAGGTCTTATAGAAAGAATTTGTTGTTCATTTCCTTCCTAAATCTCCTCTTCTTATCCATACATTACTTTAAAAAAAACTTAGTGATATTGGAGGACTTTTAGAAGTATCAGATGAAAACAATATAAATCTATAGAGTGGGACTGACTGAAGATACATTATGGTGAAGATTTAGCAACAGTTACTTGATGTACACATGGCAGTTTATGTATTTTGCAGAGTTTTACACTAGATACCTGGCTAATGTTTTTGCTCTTGCTAGAAAGGAGGACATTTTTTGTCTAACTTTACTTTGGGTATTTCTTTCTATTAGAAATATTCATCCCACTACTGATTGTGATAACAGGCTGATCTTGGCAACTTTGTCTGCT
>NC_056739.1:1822480341-1822507841 GCF_019279795.1 Protopterus annectens
AAGGTCACACAGAAAAACCAATCAGTAAAAACCAAAAGAAAATTCTAGCAAGGCTAGACTTTTCACTGTGTGATTCCTTAAAACATCTTGTGTCAGAGGCAACATGAGCTATATGCAAATGACCCTTTAAGGACATCGGATGTTTCAGTTATATGGCAATTCTGAATGTCCATAACTTTTTTTCTTTTTAAGTCTGTTAATGGACAAATTCAGGCCAATAAAACCAAACCCCACTAGCTGTAGACATGCATGTTTCAGCATTCTTATGGCATCATCAGCACACCATAAGTGGAATGTTTGGCAGAGAAAGCTGACAAGCTAATCATACTTATGGATAGCCATAAGCCAAAGTACTCCATCCCTAAAAGAACCCTGTGCTTTCCCTGCAGAGCATTTCTTACCTGTCTTTTGCAATACAATTTCATCCATCAGGGCCTGTAACCCTGATAAATTTGGATGGCAAAAAACATATGGTCTCACAGTTATCTTATTACCAACATTTTATACCTTCTTCCTTCAGTAGTTGCTTTTGGTCATTTTTTTTTCAAAACTCTAAAGACAACTACAGAAAGGGGAGGGAGTTATTTCCTGGTCAGTTTTTTTTTACCTTCAAATGCAATAGGTTATTCCTGACATTATACTATATTTCATTAAACATATTCATGTCACATGGAAGCATTAAACATATTATTGTTGAAGTCAAAGTCAAAGTAAGTCAAGTAAACTTTATTGTCGATCAAATATACACAGCGGTGCAAGCTGAAAGAAATCACATTGCTTTGGTCCCTGTGCAAGATATAACGATGAACACATAGTTTGAATGACAGTAAGACTAATGCACATACAGCAATAATTAAATATTAAAAACACAATAAATTACCACAATTGGACAGGAAGACATTAGACAGTATTATAGGTATTGCAAGACTATGACTTCACTTTGTGATTGGTTAGAATATTGCACTTCATCAGTTGTAGTATGATATATTGTGATGTTCATATGCACATGTATGGAGTGGTGACTCACTCCTGACTATTGGACATTCAGGAAGTAATAGCATAAGAAATCAAGCTTGCTGTACCAGTTATTAAAGCAATTTGCCAGAGTAATTACTATAGCTGATACTTCATAGCAAGTGGCATATTGGTCTAATTATTTACTGTCATGCCTGGCATTCAATTTCAGCAGCCTTATGGATACATGGAAGAAGCTCCTGTTCAGTTTAGATGTTTTTTAGTGTCAGCTGCGATACTGCCTGCCCAAGGAAAGGTGGAAGTACATACCATGGGAAGGGTGAGTAAGATCACTGATTATTATCATGGCTCATTCCCACACACCGAGTCTTGTGCAGATCATCCATGGATGGGAGCGAGGAACCAATGACTTTTTACACAGTCCTTACTACCCTCAGGAGAGCCTTGTGGTCAGATGCTTTGCAGTTACCATACCAAACTATGATGTTATTTGAGAGGATGTTCTTGATGGTCCTCCTGTAGAAGGCTTTGAGGATGGACTGAGACAGGTTTGCCTTCCTTAGTTTCCATGGAAAGTGCAGACATTGTTGCATCTTCTTCACTGTGTGTCTAATTTGAGTTGACCAGGATAAGTCATCTGAGATATGCACCCTCAGGAATTTGGTGTTTTTGACTCTTTCCACTGCCACCCCCTTAATTTACAGATGTTGCTGTATCTCCTGAGTCCTCCTGAAGTTCACTATTAATTCTTTGGTCTTGCTTACATTTAAGGCCAGATTGCTGATGTTGCACCAGCCTATCAGATGCTCCACTTCATCCCTGTAGGCTGTTTCCTCACCATTTCTGACAAGGCCTATGACAGTGGTATCATCAGCAAACTTGATAACATTGTTGGATTCATGCTTATCATGCAGTCGTGTGTCAACAAGGTGAACAGCAGGGGAACCGGGATGCAGCCCTGAGGGACACCCATGCTCAATTTAATATTGATTGAACTATTTCCTACATGCACTTTTTGGGGTCTGTTGATTAGAGAGTCTAGTATCCAGTTACATAGGGGGCTGTAGATGCCCAGCTAGATCAGCTTTGATATCAGATTCTGGGGGATGACAGTGTTAAAGGCAGAACTAGAATCAATGAACAGCAATCTGACATAGCAATTCTTGTTCTGTGATGTGCCAAAGATTCATGAAGTGCTATAGCTATTGCATCTGCCATGCGGCAGTTAGATCTATAAGCAAACTGTAATGTATCCAGTGTTACAGGTCAGCTTGAAGAGATATGGTTCTTGATCAACCGCTCAAAACACTCCATTACTGTTGATGTAAGAGCAATTGGCCAGTAATCATTTAGACTTGTTGGTTGGGATTGTTTGGGTAAGGGAATGATTGTCGTATTTTTGAAGCAACTGTTTACAATGGCTAGTTGCAGGGATGTGTTGAATATATCTGTTAGTACAGTGGATAGTTGAGTAGCACAGTATCTTAGAACCCTTCCCATAATATTATCATGACCAGATGCTTTTCTTGTGTTTACTAACCTCAGGGTCTTCAGAACATCAGATGTTCTTAAACATAGCACCTCCTCCCCCTGTCAGACAGGGAGATTATTTGGCACAGTGTTGTTGTCCATATCAAATCTGCTGAAGTCGGTTTTTAGTTTGTTCAGAAATTTTCTGTTGTCATCATATGGGGAGGATGCAGGCCTGTAGTTGGTTATGGCTTGAATCTTGAGTCCCTTTGGTCAAAGAAGTTTCCCTGAATTTTACGTCTGTAGATCTTCTTAGCTTCCTTTTTACCGCTACTTAGATTTGATCTGGCCACTCTTAGGGCATCCTTGTCTTTTGATTTAAATGCATTATTTCATGCCTTTAGGAGCTCATATACTTCACCAGATAGCTAAGGTTTCTGATTAGTGCGTAAGGTGATACATTTGATGACTGTTACATCATCAACACATTTTGAAATATAGGCCATTACAGATTCCATATACTCCTCCAGGTCAATATGGTGGTTCCTCACAGCTGCCTCTCTAAACACTGACCAGTTTGTACACTCAAAGCAGTCCTGTAGTGCCAAGACTGCTTCCTCAAGCCATATCCTTACTTGCTTGGTTGTAGGTTTGCCTCTTTTCAGCAGTGGTGTGTATGCAGGAGGCAGCATGATGGCCAGATGGTCAGAGATGATCAGATGTGGATAAGGTACTGTTCAGTAGGCCAGTTTTACATTTGTGTACACCTTATCCGGAGTATTCATCCCTCTTGTTGCAAAGTTCACATGTTGATGATAATGGGGTCATAAGGATTTCTAGTCAGCTTGACTGAAATCACCTGCAATTATATGGACAAACTCAAGATTTCTTATTCTGGAGGTCATTTATTGACAGATACAGATTGTTCAATGCCACATTAGGGGGAATTAAACAGCTGTTATGCTCACTCCGTTGAATTCCCTAGGCAAGCAGAAGGTTCTGCCTTTTAGTGACATGAACTCGATGTTCTCTGAGCAGTGAGAGGCTATATGTTCTAGTTGCTACGTTTGTCAGCCATCATAATGTTTTTGAAGACATTGCAACAGCTTAGCTAGAGACAGATGCTTCTTCTCTGTCATTACAGATAGTGCTTATTTCCAGGTCTCAAACCAAGTATGACAGAGGTGCATAGAAGCACTGCAGTTTATTGTGTCATACTTTGTCAGCACTTCAAGAGTCATGCATGTTTAATCAAAGTATTGAATTTTTAAGGTTTTGATGCATTGGCTACTGTCTTGCACTACAAGCTGTTTTCCAGTTTTTTTTTTTTTTGAGTATGTGTGACTCAGAGTAAACAGAAATGATTATTTTTCTTCTTGCTTGCCATTTTTGTCTAAGTTTGGATGAACATTGTGATGGTATATTTAGAAATTATGAATTTTGAGGAATTCAGCCTCCTGCAAAATGCTAATTTATGAGATTTTGAGATATTTTGTTTTGCAACAGTGTACTTTTACTTTATTTTAGCTTTTATAGTTTAGTTGTGATATTTTGATTCATGAAGACTTGATACCTGCAAATGTCATCTTCCTATGATTTCCTTTTTGGGGGTATGCCAGCTGTGTATGCAGTCTAGCTTATTCTAATGTTGACCATCTCAGGTCACCGGCACCTTCTATGCACACTTAGAGGAACTTAGCTGAACAAAATACAGTCACAGGACACCAGTTCGTAGCCAGTGACAGAGACTCCTACCTCATATTTTATAATTAAACCTGTGGAATCTGCTGTTGACATTTCAGGAAAATGAAGTGTGAAGGAGGACTTTGTCTGGGACCTTATTTATATTTTTTTCATACTCCTGTAAAGAAAAAGTGGTTCTGTACAACTATTGTTGCCTATTGAAGGGAACTGGGCCTTGTTCCTTTTTCAATATGTATCTTACCTATCTGTTATTCAAGGCCTTCTAGGATATAACTGGCAGTAAGATGGCTGTGCTGATCATGATGACTGTAATTTCCTTAATATGTTCTTTTGTAATTCTCATTTTATACTGTCTCTCTCTCTTTTTTTTTTTTTTTGTAGCTGTCAATCAGGCTCCATGGTTTATTATATGTAATGCATCAACACAGTATTATTTATATGCTTAGGTAAAGATTTGCTAGACTTTTGGCTTGACTCCAGAAAATGATAATCAACTAATTTTAGGACCGCTTTACTATTTGCTTTCATAGGTTCATAGGTTCATAGGTGTGTACTAGACTAATGGCCCTGGCAACTTTACAAGCCTAGCCCATAGGATTACCTTGGCATCATGCCACCCGACCTTAGTTCCTGGTGCATCTGTCGAATAGAGACACTGGAGTGCTCCCCGGGGTGAATTTTCTATTTCCCATCCACTCATCAAGATTTCCCTTGAAGAGGGCCAGTGAGATGCTCTGTTTGACATGTATGGGAAGCTTATTCCATAGCATGGGCAGTCTCTGGGTTATGAATCTGTCCCTCCAGCATGTTCTGTTGATTGTGGTAATGAGGTTGAGGTCTCTGGAGCATGTGGTGTGGAGGAATTGTGATTTATTTAGATGTAGCAATTCTAACAGAGCTGGGTCAGACATGACTTTGTAAACCAAGCAGAGATCGCCTGTAAGTAGGTGATATGAGACAGAGAATATATGGAGTTTTTGGATTCTGTCCATATGGGACAAGTGTTTAAGGCATAGGATACTCACTGTGAGGTACTTTTGTGCCCTCTCCAGTTGTTGCAGGTGTCTAGTACGATACATGAGAAATAGGGCATTGTACTCAATGATTGGCCTAATGAGGGAAGAGTAGAGGGAGACAATGACCACTTTCTTCCTGGATGCAAAATCCTTAGTAATGAGATGTGCCACGTAGAAGGACTTTCTAACCACAGTGGCAATGTGGTGGTCAAAAGAGAAGTTGCTGTCAACCTGTGTTCCCAGATAGCTTATAACATCTTGTGTGTTCATTGGACTGCCATCAATGCGGTAATCCATGGGAACTGGGTTTTTCCCCAAAGGGGATGACTACACATTTTTTGGTATTGAGCTTAAGGCCATGGTTCTGACACCAGTCGTTAGTCTTAGTGAGGTCTTTCTGTAGGATGACAACATAATTTGGGGAGTTAATAATAGCTCCCAACTTGCAATCGTCTGTGAACTTGGTCAGCCAAAGTCCCTTTGTGTTGCCCTGGACTTTAGAGAAGTAGATACCAAACAGGAGAAGACCCAGGACTGAACCTTGTGGGACTCCACTAATGACTAGTCAGCAGTCTGATTTGGAGTCAGCTACTTTCACACTGTGGGTTCTATCTGTGAGCCAGTTTTCAACCCATCTAGTGATATAGGGGTTGATGCCTAGCTTAATGAGTTTATCTATGATTCCTGAGTAGGGAATGGTATCAAACGCCTTGGCCAGATCAAGGTAGGCTGTATGAACCACCTTGTCTTCATCCACAGCTCTGGTGACTGACTCAAAGAAGTCGACTAAGTTGAGCAGGCATGATCTACCCTTCACAAAACCAAACTGTGTGGGATCCAGAGTTTGGAGATTCCCTATATCCTTGTTTATTAGGTCCATGATGATGCGTTCTATAGCTTTGCATATCAGGCTCGTCAGTCTAATGGGGCGATAGTTCCCAGGGTCTGTAGTCGCTCATTCTTTGTGGAGAGGGATGACTGTAGCAGTGTGCCATTTGGTAGGGACAAAACCTGAGGTGAGGCTGTGATTGAACAGGGCACACGGATGAGGTGCCAGTTCACTCTGTAGTTCATGCAGAACACAGCCAGGGATATTGTCAGGTCCAATAGAAGCTGTATTCTTGGCCTTGGACAGTGCTGTTTTAACCTGTGCAGCAGTAATACTGGTTGTCTGGCAATCTACTGGTATTGTGATTAGTCTTTTGGGAGGAGGGGTATAGTTGGCACTGAATCTGTTGGCCAGTATATTGGCAATATCTGTTTGCTTGGTATGGAAGGTACCATTGTGCAGTAGCTCAGAGAAAATCTGGGTATTGCCTTGGAGATTCTTTACATAACTATAGAAGGCCTTGTGGTTGTCTTTACTATCTGCTGCAATTCTGTTTTCATAGCTAGCTTTAGGGGATTTGATGAGGGATATCAACTTTTTGTTGAGGCTGATAAGTGAGTTTTTCCAGTCTTGGGACTTCAGTTTATTTCACATCAAGTTTCCTCCTTCTGTTGTATAGTTTGTTTATGGCAGGGGACCACCAGATTGGCTTCCTTTTTTGGAGGAGAACGTCTTGGTTCTTTTGGGTATGGTGAGATCCATGCATTTGTGTACATGTTCGTACAGTGCATTGGTGTATGATTCAGCAGTTATGCAAATATTCTCCATTTGCATGGGTGCCGTGAAGTTAGCCACCTCTGTTATTAGGAGCCCAAAGTTAGCTTTGGAGAAATTTTTTATGGTGGTTACCTTTGCGAGGGGGTGTGGGGTGTAGGAGGGATGTGGATTTCCAAGGTGATTAGTTTGTGGTCGGATCTAACCAGGGAGGAGTTGACTATTGGTGTAGAGCAACAGTCACTCATGTTTGTAATCACCAGGTCAAGGATGTTGCTACCACTAGTGGGGGTAAGAATGAGCTGGTCCAGGGCATTGGAATTAATGAATTCCAGGAAACATTGGGCAAATGTATTGGTACATGAGTAGTTTTCCCAGTTAATGGAGGGATAGTTGAAGTCACCCAGTATGAGAGTGTTAGGTTGGACCTTAATATTCTACAGGGTGTTTAGGAACGTGGAGTGTGAGTCTTGAGACATGGTTGGGGACCTATAGCATGCTTTGACCTGAATCACCATTTTACCCAATGTTAGCTGCACCTGAAGCATTTCTAATGCGTTATGTTGGGCTACCAGTCTGGAGGTGTGCGCATCCTTTATGAATATGGAAACACCACTGCCTTTGGAACTTCAGTCCAAGTTCTGGGGCTGAAATGTGTGGAATGATTTATGGTAGTGCAGGGGTGCTTTCTGCTGCCTTGAACCAGGTCTCTGTTACAGCAAAAATGTCAATGTTCTCTATTTAAGATGTGCTTCGAGGGAGTGCGTTTTGCGATTTAGACTTCTAGCATTGAGCAGCATGACCTTCAGATTGCATTTGTTTGTAGCTGTTACTGTGGTAATTTGGCCTTTGGAACACCACCTAAAAAAGGCACTATGGGGTGGCAAGAGCCTTGTCCAGTATCTGGAAGCCCATGGGTGACAGATGCAGGCCATCCCTGACAAAGCATTGAGGTCTGTCAGTCATCTCATCACAGGGAGACAGATACTGGATCTCCTTAGAAAGACACCAGAAACTTAGCCAATTGTTGAAATCAATAATTTTCTGCTTGCACTGTGATATCATTCTGGGTGATAGTAGGATGTTGCTCAGGGCTAGGGTCATACCTGCCTGGGCTACATAATCAGAGAGCTCCTCCATGTCTCTTTTCATGTAATCCAGGGAGGTGTGTCTCAGGTCATTCACACCCATGTGTACAATGACAGAGTCATATTTGTACCTCTTGTTGAGGCACCCGAGTCCATGCGTTATGTGGTAGATCCTGGCACCTGACAGGCAGCTGACTGTTACTTTCTCCTAATTCAACCTAGTGAGCCAGACATCAGTGTGCCTCACTATCGAGTCACCTAGGACTAGTGTGTTGGGCATGTTCTTTTGCCTTAGGGGCTTTGGTTGAGTGGGACACTGTTTAGGAGAGTTATGTGTCTCATCACTAGTGTTGTGTTGTGGTGGTTGGGTGCATTTCTGCCTTGGAGGTCTCTGCTGTTTGTGTAAATTTTTATTGAGAGCCTCCATGAAGGTGGGTGTGTGGTTTGTGTTTTTATGTGTAGGCAGTGCTGGTGTGTGTTCTGGAGGGCTATGTGTTCCATATGGTGTGGTGCAAGTTTTGACCTTCTCCTCTTAACCAGCTATTCTCGTCTTGGCTGGAGAGTGCGTGGCTTCCAAGTTGAATATATAAGTGCATCTCTTACAAGTCTGAGTGTTGGAAGGTAAGAGGAGAGGGTTGTCAGTGTACATGAGGCAGTAGCTACATTGCCTCAGGATGCCTAAGTTCACTAGGTTAATAGGAGAAAGCACAGGGAACTGACCTTTAGACATGCCTGGAGGGGTGGGCATTAATAAATACTGGAGCTGTTTCCTTGTAGAACGTTTAATGCTGGTAGAACTTTTGTGTGCTACAATAATTGCTCCAAGAAGTCTGGTAAAGTGCTAGACTAATAAGCTAGTAAAAGTGCAGGAGAGGAGAGAACTAGCAGATCTAAGGGGAAAAAATTGAAGAGCAGACTTTGGCACTGCTCAGAAGCTTACAAACAGTCCTGGATACAGCAAATCTGTATCTGGACTAGACTAGTTACAGAAAAGTTTGAAAACAAGTGCAAACACAGGCTTTTAAACCAGAAAGTTGAAAGAGATGGAAAAACTGCTGAAACGGCCAATAAACTACAATTTCTGGGTCAGAAACCACTCCTCTTGTGGTAGATAGGCTACCTAGTGCTTACCACTCCCATTGATAAACTAGAAGGTTTCCTCCAACCCAGAAAGGCTTAGGGGGCTCAGAAGATTACAAACAGTCCTGGGTACAGGAAATCTGTATCTGGACTAGACTTCAAATGATCTTTTTAGTAGTATTTGAACTTCCTTTATGGTGCTTTCAAGCCCTTTTGCTTTAGTATTGCCAGCAAGAGATTTTAGCTAAAGTTTTTTTTTTTTTTTTTTACATTTATAGAAAACCAGAGTTTGTTGATTATGTGTGTTAATTTATACATTGCTGTGTGCTTGACCTTTTATCACCCTAGCCTTGGGTGAGACTTTGTCTATTCAGATATCATGATGGCTAAACATGTATTAACAACATATTAGGGCAGAATAGGGTTCTACTATGGTAGTCACCTCTTTTTTCCCACTTTTGCTCTTTTTTGTGTTATGGTTGACCATTTGTCTTTATGATTTGTAGAAGACCAAGAGTCACAGCAAGCTATTAGGCAGTGCAGAAGATGCCCTTTTGTTACGTCTTTCATTTGAAGAACATGTGGGAATGTTGGGTACTATTTCTCACTTTAAGTTGAAGTGTCAGTATGAAGAAGAATAATGCTTGTCATGTGGCAGTATATCTGGTACCAGTTTCCATATCTGATCATTGAGCAATATTTGCTTTCTTCTTTATTCCACTTTATTTCAAGATTCTTCATAGTTCAATGTAAGACAATGGTAGAGTTGTCATATGTTTTAACATATCCCTCAATCAGAAACTAGGGGATGTTCACCATCTCATTCAAGTATGTTCTAATAGAAGAACTGAAGTCAAGACTGCTCATTGTTCTACCATCTGCCTAGATATCTAGGTGCATTTCTGCAGGAGATCACAATATTATTTCTTTTCCTCATCAAATTAGTGCATGGATCCCCTCATTGACTTAATATGGTTGATTTCAACATCTCAGCCTATGCGAGTTTTGTCAGCTGGCTATGGAATGTCTTTATTTTCCTTCTAATTTATTGTAATTTCATCTTCATTTAAGCTACTACCACTGTTATGCCATTTGTATGTATAAACATTCTTACATGTATTTTTTTGTTTCATATCCTACATTAGCTTGCATTTATTCTCTGTGTCCTCATATTGTTGAGATGTCCACATGGGGAGAAAGGTTCTTGGTAGTATATGTTCTGTAACTGTACAAAATTTACTATGAATTAGACAACTATAGTCTCAAGGAAGTTTGGGGTGCCACAGTTACAACTGACTGAGGAGATTGCTCTATATATGTTACAGATTTGATAGTATATTCTGAATCAGGAAAGGTTCCAGCTACTTTCTAAGAACAATTGCACAAAAATGCATTACCTGTAATCATAAATCACTCCTGCAAGCAGTGTAGGCATAGAAATATAGAGGAAGAGTAGAAATAGACAATATAATAACCATAGCAAAAGTAAGTTGGTATAATATTGAGGCTAAAAGCAACTGAAGTAAATGTCTTCCAGTTCTTGTATGATGTTCTGGTTTCCAGTCATAATGTTAGCAGTAATCCCTTATTTTAGTACAGTGGCATGTGAGCTCATATAGTAGGCAAGTGGAACAAATTATTTTTTTCTTCATTTATTTTTTATTTATTTATTTATTTTGCTTCATGGGTATGGTTGATCTTTAAGTGGTATATTATAAGTGGTGACCACTGTCAATGTAGTCATTTCCATTCCTATCTGTTTATTGTTATATTTTCACTATGGCTCAACTAATTATGTCAGCCGAAAGGAGATAGCTACACTATAGTTAGATAGATACTATTTTGTTTTAAAGAAATAAGTGTAAATATTGGTTTATGATGATTATGTATCTATTTATTTATTGAAAATTATATCTATGTATTTAAAAGTATGATAGAAAGAAGGGTAAGAAGACAAAATCGCTGTCTTTAGAAGATATAGAAATTTCTGAAATAAAGTAAGAAAAAGGCTATGTAGATAAGGAAATGGTATCAAACTGAAAGTAGATTGTCAAAGAATTTCAGGAACATAAATGAGACATACTTAAGCAGTGCAGAAAAGGAGAACATATAATAAAATTGAATTGACAAGAGAGCTCTTCAAGAAGATTGATAACATTAAGAGAAATTTTCAAGTAAAACAGGGAAATGATAAAAGCAAAGGTGAGAGGGAACTAGTGGAAGTGGAAGGCAATAAGACAACATGGTGAGACTAGAACAAGGAAGGAACTATGTAAGAAGGAACTTTACACCACAGGTACATTTAGTGGCATGTTCTCTGCTCAAGACTCTGATATCCAGGAGAATGAAGGCAAACAGGACCAAAGCTTTCCTCATCACAAGGCTGTAGGAGCTAATTTAATTCCAGCTGAGCTGTTTAAGGTCTTGCTAAGTAAGGCTATTACGTGGTTACTTATAATTTGTCAGCACATTTGGAAATTGCAACAGTAGTGAAACAGCCGTGCTTAAATAGTGCTCAGCTTACTGAATAAATTACATTAGTTTCACATGCTAACAGAGTAATACTCAAAACATGTAAGACAGACTCGGACAATGGATGGATTGACAACTGCCAATTGTACATTTAATTCATTTTCATTTCAGAAGGGGAAGAAACACTAGTTATCGAATTGTCTGTATCCACTGCATATGACAGAAAGTGAGGGAGTTCCAGAGAAATATTTTCTTAATTGACTATTGTGAAGCTTTTGACTGTGTGGACCACAGAAAATTGTAGCAAGCTCTTAAAGAAATGGGAATACTTGGTCATTTTATTTGCCCCTTGTGGAATATGTAAGCTAATCAAGCAGCAAGTAAAAGTGAATATCAAATAAATCACTTGTTCAAGATTATGAAAAGAGTGCAAGGATGTATATCAATATCCTTCTTATTTAATTTATGTAGTAAATATATCATTCAGTGTGCTGTGTTACATGAATCTGATGATGTAATCAAAATGCTATTGACCTATGATATGCAGATGATACCACTGTGGTGATTAAAATGAGAAAGAGTCAAAGAGACATTGATGAAGCTGAAAGTAGAAAGTGTAAATGATGACATTCTGCTTAACATCAAAAATGTAAGATTATGTCATCTAGCCCCATCAATTATTTGAAGATAGGGGGCGTGGCTAGGATGTAGACTGGTTGGCAGCATCTTTTCCCAGCTCTGCACTCAAAAGATATTTCTGACAGGAATTTTGGAAAACTAGATATTGTAGACAAACCTATTTTGTTGAATTACTTCTACTAATATCACTAGAAGTCTACAGTGCAAAAAAGTTGGCTTTAAACATTATTTTTCCTGTCAAAAACAAGAAGGAAGGTATCTGAATCTACTGAAAATGAGCTTTTCTAAGCATACCACACAGGACCAGACGATGAAAAAGGAGATACAGTCTTTATTAAAAGCTATACAAGACTTGTCAGTGAAATTTGACAAAATGAATACCAAACTGGACACTTTTGAGGAGAGATCTACAAAACAAATACAGCAACTACAAGAAATAATGATGCAACAGAAGTCTCAAATAGCTGACATAGAGAGATCCTTAAATGATACTGAGGGCAGACTCTCAGAACAAGATCTTTAGCTACATTTTTTATCACAACAAAATGCTTTATTACAAAATAAAATAGAGGATCTAGAGAATAGGTCCAGACGAAATAACCTTCGCATCTATGGGCTACCAGAGAAAACAGAGGGAGATAACATGGTGACTTTCCTTACTACCTGGTTACCAGAAGTTTTAAAATTGCCTGAAGCTCTTTCTTATGGAATTGAAAGAGCCCACAGATCCTTAAGAGCTGCTTCATCAACCATCAAATCAAAAAATCACCCGATATCAATAATAGTAAAGTTTTTTTCATCACAGGACAAGGAACTTATTTTAAAAACAGCATGGTCAACTTCTCCAGTTAAATACAAAGACAACATAATCAGATTTGATAATGATTATTCTGCTGGAGTTATAACTGCAAGAAAAGAATGTCTCCCTCTGATAAAGGAATTGAAAAAAAGGCAACTTAAAGTCCACTTGCTGTTCCCTGCAAGAATAAAAATATTTTTTACTGAAGGTCCTAAAACTTTTGACACTCTGCAAGCAACAGTTTCTTATCTTTCAGCTAATAAAACCTTGGATAATGTGGAAGAAATTGATTTCTCCCAATTTGGGGTTAAGCGTCACTTAGAAAAAAATGAATGGAGCACTGCTGACAAGAAGAAGAAACGATAAAAGACATATGAAAAACACAAACATTATTGCCTTCTATTTGCTCTGTAAGGCAAAAAAGTTCTTTGAAAGCATTCATGCTTTACACATGTGTCAGTCTTTGAAGCAATATAAATACAAGATAAGCAGGACATTTTATAACTAAAGCAAACAACCCTAAAGAAAGCAAGGTAACATATCTTTCTCTATTACAGTGTAAATACTTACAGTCATGATTTTTCTAACTCTAAATGATATTTAGATAGTTAATTTATAAATTACCTGCCTTTTACTACTAGTATAGAATATGATGTATTTACACTGACATATTAATGTGGTGTGTTTAAATGAGCATGATTCATTTTTATATTATTTACACTAAGCTGCATGAAATATCTAAACTGATGTATTTAATTCACATAATAATATAAAAAAACTGATAGTAATAACTGCCAAAAAGTGCCTTGAAAAGTAATTATCTATTCTTTGATGCTAAAAGTGCCTTTTTGACTAACAAACAACTGTTTGGCTTGTATATCTGCCCTTAATGTTAAGAAAACTAATAGAAGTTTAATGAGCTGGTGTTCAGTTTAAAAAAGGCCTAAAAATTTCACTTACTTTGTTTTTGTCTTCCCGCCATGGTCACGAGCTGGGAACTCTTATTTTGCCACCCCTGAATGAAGTTTCTTCAGTTAGAATCCATTACAGTGTGTTAAACCTTCTAACAGCACAAAATGAAAGTAAACAGTCATGAGTGATGTCAGCACTAAAACAAGACAGTATGGGTGTGGTGTCAGCTCCTAAGCTACTTAAAGTAACCAGCACACTATTTATGAGATGGCAAAGTGCTTTTACAGTTTAACAAATATTAAAAGTACACTGAAGTACCTAATGATTTTAGAAGGTATCAACACATACATGACGTTTTATTATATTGTAATATTTGTTATTCATTTTCAATTGTACACATAAACAGCACACAAAGCTTAAAAAGAAGTATATCACTTGAAAGAAACTGTATGAATAGTTAACACATACAGACTTTACTACAATCTTTTCTGATAAGATCACCCACGTAAATTACTATAATTTAACTTAATTTTATAAAAATTTAATATATTTAAGTCCTTGACTGGAACTATATAACATATTTGTAAACACACTGCAGCTAGTGTACTCAACCTTAAGGATAGTAAGTCAATTAAGGTTCATGAATGTAGCCATGTGTTATTAGGCATTTTAAGGGTAAAAAGGAGTTGCTGTTTAATTATCAAGATACTCTGTAAATATTAAATTGTTCAAGTAGCACAATCATTAAGCAGTAATGAGCAAGAAAAAATCTCAGACTTGCTTATGATATTGTTATATATATATATATATATATATATATATATATATATATATATATATATAGGAAAGAACTGCTGAATTATAAGTATGCTTTTATTAAAGGCAAGTTATATTAATATTGAACATCTTCACTGAAAATGAATGGTTGTGTAGAGACACAGTAACTCCCATTATATAACCAAGGCTAAAGAGATTGTCTTGTATGTCTAAATTGATCAGCCTTGAACCTTAGATTGCAAATAGACATGCAGCGTACTTTTACTTATAATACTGAATATATATTATATAACATCACAAACGCTAAAGCCATTGTCAGCTACATCTCATATCAATCAGCATTAAAATATGAATTGAATAGCATAGGCATTTACTAACATATTGCTGTTGGTATCTGATATGCATATAAGTAACAGGTCTAATTTCTGTCTATGAAAGTAAATACCAGGCTGTGTGCATTTGTTAATTATGAAACAAGAGCGTGCTATCTATTCTTTTTAATATCCTATAGGTATGTACTTGTTAGAGACACACACATGCTGCAAAGCTGCTAGTTATTGCATATTCACTGGTATATTTCTGACTGCAGTGTTATAAATATATGGTGTGGACCACTTGAGTTGAGAATATGTCTCTATATTGGGCATGTTCTCTGTTTGAACGTTGTATATTATCTATAATATGATATTGAGTACCCTCACTAAATTCAAAAAAGCCACAATAGAAACAAATATTTATTAAAAATGGAGAATAGAAGGATGAAGAGAAAAATGAAGGAAAATGGTTGATGGTCATATAAGGTTATCTTTTCCTGTGTATGTAGAAGAGTTGACAGTAATAAGTACCAAACAATTGTGTTATAGCATATTTAAAGCCTACTTTGCTTCTCATATTTTCCAACCTTACAGTTATAACACTGCAGATAAATCCTGTAATATCATAAGGACTATGAGTTGCTATTTGACATATGACATATGTGGTACACTAGCGATGAAATATGCCAGTGGCACTAATAAATATATAGGAATTGCTAAGAAATATAGTCTTAAACTATATAATACCAATGCAAAAAACAAATTAGTAGCATTCATACCACTAAAATATGACTTTTTGAATTAAAAGAAAACTATAAGATTACTGATAAATGACAATACAAATGTAATGTTATATTCATTGTTACTGATACTTTCTGATTTAATCAACTTGTGGCATGGTTAACTGATGCATATAATGCTTAACATTTTTTTTTATGTATGTATGCATATATGTGTGTATGTATGTATGTGTGTATATGTATATGTGTGCGTATGTGTATGTATGTATATATATATATATATATATATATATATATATATATATATATATATATATATATATATATATATGTATATATATATATATATATATATATAAAGATATATATATATGGTTTCCATTCAGAAGCCTGAAACATCATGAAAAGAAAAATCAATGAAAATCAAAAAAAAAAAAAAAAAATTCAAGAATCTGAACTCCAAAAACTGAAAAAGCAAAAAATTGAAAGACCAAAATCCTGAAACTCAAAATCCTGAAAGCACAAAATATACATACTGATGTCATTGTGTTTGCTATTGTTAGTTATGGTGTTAGGTGGTGGTTTGGGTCAGGGGAAGTGTCAGGTGGTTTTTTTTTTATTTTAGGGTAGGGTTTTAGTTTTGAGTTAGGGTTAGGGCATTTAGGTTAGGCATGTATGCAATACAATAATATTGGGGTAGTTTTAAGTTTAGGTTAGGTTTAGGGGGTTAGAGGGGGGTGTGGTGATGAAAGTAGTAGTGGACCTTAGGGTTAGGGTTAGGGTCAGGGTCAGTTGGTAGATATTAGTGTCTTTATAGTGACATATTAGCATTATTTGTGTTTTCAGGATTTTGAGTTTCAACCATATATATATATATAGGTAGACAATTACAATAAATTTGATACCTATGAATGCCACTCACACTATAAGGGAGATAGACAGCAAGCATATTATTTTTAAGATGCATAACCGTTATTGCTACACAAAAGATATATTAAAATAAAAGATTTTCCTTTACAATTTAAACAAAACCAAATAGTTAAGTATTAAATCTATGTATAGTTGTGTTGCCTTAGTGTTTTATAAAATATTAAAAATAGATAAAGACTGTATTTAAGTAATCTGTAAAGACAAATACATGTATACTTAAAATATATATAAGATACTTTTCATTATAAAACTACCATATGGCGAGGCCGGGGGAGGATGCTGAAATGCAGACTTAGAGAGATCGCTTGAATGATTAGATCATTCAAGGATGAGATGTTTTTTCTCATGGAGGGGTTTGGTGGTTGTTTATCTTATATTGTTCTCAGTTATGATCTTGTAATTTACTTTTATTGGGTGTCTATAATCTATTGTAATACTGTTGGAAGAAGAAAGAACAAGTCATTCTCTTCATGTACACACATGTACACATTGTTACGAGTATATGAATATGGATAAAAGCAAAGCTAATATAAATCCAATTGCAAAATGTATATCTCTTAATGTAAATGGTTTAAATAATAGATGCAAAAGGGGAAGTCTTTATAGATATTTAAAGCTATGTGAAGCGCAACTAGTATTTTTACAGGAAGCACACCTTACACAGGAAGACATAAATAAAATAAACAATAAAAATTATACAATACTAGTAAGTTCCACCTATAATCAGAAGCGAAGGGGAGTAGCAATTTTGTGGAAAAACACTACTTTAATGCCTAAAATCATAAACACGTTCCATGACAACTCAGGAATGTTTTGTTTAGTGACAATATCTATCAATGAAATGATATATACATTAGTGAATATTTATTGGATACCAGGACTAGGTGTTAGAGTGGCCAAACAACACTTAGAAGACATTGTACAATATACCAAAGACAATTTAATCATAGCTGGAGATTTCAATTGCATTATATAACAAACTGACACAAATACTAAAACTACACGTAAGAGATCACCTTTAACAAAGTTGTTATCTGAGTTTGTTGAAACTTTTAATATAGTTGACATAAATGAGTATGCTATCCCAGATTCACTATTCTTTACACATTTTTCCCATAGGCATAATACATACTCTAGAATAGATAGAGTGTACATAGCAAAGGATTTAACCTCTAAATTAAATAAAGTCAAGACAATTTCATGTCCATTTTCAGACCATAACACCATAACGTTTGAGATAGACTTATGTTTCAAGAGAAGGATATCAGTAACAAGAATACCATCTTACATAACAAATCTCAAAGATTTTAAGGAATTTTATATTAAAGAGACACAAACATTCCTAGATATCAATCTTACAAAAGATGTATCTGAAATATATATATGGGATGCATTGAAAGCATACCTATATGGAAGAGCGGTGGGATGGTATAAAAATAAACAAAAACAGTGGAATAAGGAATTAATGGAATTATAGTCAAAAGTAGATAATTTAAAGCTTGATATTCAAAATGGAAACACCAACTTAATAAAAGAACTAGAAGATACTAATAAAAAATACTCAGAGACGCTACACCACAAAACAATGATCAACTTAGAAAAAATTAAACTATGCTACTATTCAATGAACCCTAAAAACCAACGAAGAATAGCAAATATGACTAAAAAGATTATTAAAACAAATCAAATCAAGGAAATACATAATATAGAAACCAAAAAGAAAGTATCTGATTTAGAAGGAATACTAGAAGCTTTTAGGCTATTTTTTCATAAACTTAATAATCAAAATGAGAAAACAGAAACACATTCAGTATTGAAAGCTTTTCTCAAAAACAATGTTAAAGTTAGGTTATTAGAGGAGCAGGTACAACTAATAGATAAACAAATAACAATGACAGAACTTAAAGCTGAAGTAAATAAGCTAAAATTAAATAAAGCTCCAGGTATAGATAATATCACCCCAGAAATGTTTAAATTACTATCAAATGAGGCTTTGCTGTTGTTATTGAATGTCTTTACATCAGTTAAAAATGGTAAAGACATTCCTCCTTCTTGGAAGTACACATTAATATCACCAATTCTGAAACAAAATAAAGATCCCAGTGAATGTTCATCATACAGACCCATTTCACTTCTTAATATAGATTATAAAATTTTTATGGCAATACATGCTGCTCGAATAAAACAATTACTACCACTTTTGATGGAGGGGGATCAAACAGGTTTTATAAAAGATAGGAACACTTATGACAACATTAAAAGAATTCTTTCCTTAATTGATTATATAAATGTCACAAAAAAACAAAATGAATGTTATTAGCTTAGACATAAATAGCGCATTTGATTCAGTGAACTGGGATTATCTGTGGTTAGTTTTAGAAGAATATGGCTTCTCAAACAACTTCACTATGTTAATAAAATCATTATATGAAAAATCATTGGCTTATATAAAACTGGGATCTTGTCTGTCTAAATCTATTAAAATAACTAAGGGCACAAAACAAGGCTGCCCTCTTTCTCCGTTATTGTTTGCGCTAGTCATTGAACCCTTAGCAAATAATATACGTATGGATAAAAATATTGAAGGAATACAACTTGACAACAGCCTAGAGCTTAAAATTCAACTTTTTGCTGATGACATTTTAATTACCTTAAAAAATAATAATAGCTGTTTAAAAGCATTATGGGACTCAATTCAAAACTTTCAAAACTTTTCAAGTCTTAAATTTAATGAGAACAAAACAAATGTATTGCTTATAAATACTAATAAAAAAGATCTAAATAAAAAATACCATAAATATATCTATACCGATAATATAATTAAATACTTGGGAATTATAATAACTAACAACCTAGATACTACAATTGAAAAAAATTATAAAGAGACCTTAAATAATATTAAAAATCTAATACAAAGATGGAATAAATTCTTCTTTTCAATGGAAGAAAGGCTTTATATAATTAAAATGATCATATTTCCAACAATTCTTTATGTCATACAAGCTTGTTCTTTGCCACCAGCTAAATCACACCTAAAACAATTAAATGATTTAATGGTAAGATTCCTATGGTATCCAAAAAAACCAAGGATAGCTATGAAGTATCATCTAGATGATTGGGATATAGGTGGCAGAGGTTTACCAGACATAGAAATATATTTGCATTCATCCATTATTAAAATAATATCATTATCGCTAAATACAAAATATACATCAACATGGAAGCTAGTTCATGAGAGAATCTGGTTAAAATCAGGATTTATAGTAGCAAATAATTATACAGATTTTGTACCAAACAATTTTCTATGGCTGATGAAGGAATATATGATGATACATAAGAATAAAAATATAAGTTCCAAATACATTACTTATACATTAAAAATTTTCCAAAATCTTATTAATAGCAATCCTGATATTAAAGTATGGTCATTTCTTTTATATCCAGTAGCGTACACACAAGGTAATATAATAACATTTAATATAGAAGTAGTCAACATGCTTAAAGAAAAGGGATTAATATACTGGCATCAATTGCTAAACTCTGGAAAACCTCTGACAATAGACCAGATTAAACAGAAATTAAATATGGAAGATAGTTTGTGGTTACATGTACAAGAATTAAGACAGTATATATTAAGCAAACAAGAAACAATGCAACCATCAATAAGACAAAATGTTCCTAACCTTATAGAACATATAATATTACTAACGAATCAACCCATTACTGGAAAGGGATACTTATCATCTATTTATAAAACAAACAAAAAATAAAATGCATAATAATGACAAAATATGGAATTATTATAGATCAGTTAATGGACATGTGCCAAATGACAGAGATAAAAAACTAATTCTTCTCTCTCCAAAGCAGACATCACTTTCATTACATTGGAGACTTTTTACATGGCAATTCATACACAGATCTTATGTAACCCCTCATAAAATGGAACTTATGTTTAAGAAAAATATTGGCTGCTGGAGATGTGATTTATCAATAAAAGCAGACTGGCAACATATGTTCTACGAATGCCATTTGATTAAGCCATATTGGGATAAAATAAATTAATTTCTGCAAATGGTATTCAATGATAAATTCCAGATTTCCAAATCTATTATTTTGTTTAATGCACCTGTACCCGACTGTGTGCCACAAAATATGTAATCTTATGGACTCTCTTAGCTATTGCAAGGAAGAACATTACATCAAACTGGAAATCCAAAGCTTCTCCAACTTTTAAGCAATTCATGAATATGGTGTCAGCAGTATCGCAATTGGAAATGAATACTATTAAAGGAAGAACTGAAAGAACTACATCATTATACGTAGCATGGCAAAAAGTAACTGAAATACTGGAGAATAATGACTGCAGCAGATTATAATCAGTAAACAATTGTATAGAAAGTCAATTATATGTCAACAATAGACACCCTTGTAAATACTTTATTTTGGTTTTAATGTTTGATATCTGTTTAGAGGTTTTAGCCTACATTTTTAAATAATTTGTAAATACTTCATTGTCATAAATAACCTGCATTCATGTTTTCTTGTTTTTGGAAATGAATAAAAATATTTACAAAAAAAAAGTTATTTGAAGATAGATGGTAAAGAAGTGGAGGTATTGACACATTTTATTTTTCTGGACTCAAAGATTTCTGTAGACTGTTACTGCTATAGCCATGAATTTGAAAGAAACTTGTTGCTTGGGAGAAAAGCTGTGTCAAATAAGAGTAAGATATTAAGGAGCAAAGAGCACACATATCACAATGTCAGTAAATGTTCATACAGTCAAACTAATGTTTTCCCAGCATATAATCATGGCAACTGGATTACAAATAAGGTTGAGTACTGGAAAATTTAAGCTTTTGAACTGTGGTATTTTGGAAAACTTTTGAGAATTCCATGGACTACAAAATGATCAAATCATTCAATACTTCATTAAATAAACCCAGGACAAAAAAAACTGATATTAAAACTAAAAATCATATTCACTGGCCGGACATCAATGTTGGGAAAGACTAAAGGTAAAGGAAGCAGGGGGTACCAGGGTAAGATGGATAGGTAGCATTTCTGAAGTAATGAATACGAATTTGCAAGGACTTAAAGAGCGATTTGTTAACAGGTGTACATCTTCTTCTTCTTTCGGCTTTTCCCAGTTAGGAGTTGCCACAGCGGAACTCCGGTCCGCTAATGATTGGCAGTAGATTTTTATGGTGCTGAGGTGCCAGCCCGATGTCCAACCTTCAATGAAGGCACACCCATTCACGCATGTCTTTCGAATGCCACTCGACCACGGGGAGGACACGCAGACTCCACACAGAAGGTGCTCCAGCCGAGAATCGAACGGGAGAACCTCTTGCTGTGAGGTGACAATGGTACCGCTGCACCACCATGGCTTTGTTAACATATTAGACAAAATTCCTTGAGGTCATGAGAACAACAAAACCTAGAAATGCTAACCTGAGATATTGAGGTGAGGATGTGATTACCATTTGTTGTATATGATACTATGTGATTTAATAAAAATCAGAATCTTTATAAAAATGTTTAATGAACCACTGAAAAGCCAAGAAAATATATATTTTGTTTGGTAAATATCAATTTGCAGTTTGCCATTTTTCTGTAATCTGAGTACAGACTCTCATTACAGTATTTTTTATGGTATCCATAAAAAAGTTAACAGATATCAAATTTCAAATTAAGGTCATAATGTTTCATGCCCAGATCCATGCTCTATTCGTTGGACAAAACTACCTTATATAAAATGCCATTACATTGCTAAGCTCTTTTATCATGTACTGGGTTTACAACAAAACAAAACAAATATGTGCATTTTTCGCAAAGAAAATATTTATAATCATAAGTGTTTTCAGCCTTGATTTAATCAAGCAAATGCATTTTAGCAGCACTGTCAGTTCTCAGTACACTGAAGTGATACTTGCATTCTGCCTCATTAATGCGAGGCATCTCACGATACAATATGCACTTAAGAACATTGATTAACCTAAATGTTTTTTTTTCTGCATACAAATTAAAATTTATACTTCTGTGAAGTTAAAAAAAGGAAAACACAACTCGCAAACAAAATGTGCAAGCTTAAAGTCAGAGCTGGATCAACAGTATCATTTGGATTATGTGAGGAGAAAAAAATAAAAATATATTTCCCCCATTAATAATTATATCATTATATATTATCAGCTTGTGGGAGGGGCTACAGGGAAAAAATACTTTTGGCCTTTATATTAGTCTGCTTAGTCTGTTTCTAAGGTCAAACTGTTTTTTTATCAAACTACAAATAACACAATTCATTTTGGCAATGTGACTTTCACATATAAAATTAAAACAAGCAATCACCACACCCAGTTCAACTTTCTTCTGTATGCATTTAAAATATGATACCAAAACAAGCCTGTTGCGGTCAAATAAATTATTTTGCTCAGCCAAAACTTATTGACGTGCAAGAAATATATAATACCATTGTTGTATAGTGTCATGCAATAATCAGGAATTTGCATTTGTTTGGGATATAGAGCATGTCAGGGCACCATTTAAGTCTAGCTTCACTCTTGAGTCAAAAACGTTTGGCATTTCTTAATCTATAAAGAACATGTTAAAGTTAGGAATCTGAAATATTGAAAAATTACAGTTGCTAAGCCTAACATTTAAGACAGTGAAAAAAATTATGCAGACAACCTGAAATGGCAGCAGAGGTGGGGTTCTGTAATTTGGTAATGTAAAACCAACAGAAGTTGCTAGGCTTTTTTTAAAGTTTTGCATATTGATGGTTGATCTTGTTCTGAAGGTAACTAGTTTGGGGGCCATTTTGATGACTGGTGGATAATTTGGAGGGTTATGGGTGAGTGGTCACTGGTTGGGGGAGGTGGAAGAACAGATATGTTGGAGATGATGGGAGGGTTGTTAGTGATTAGTAGATCCAGGAGGGAGGATTGTTGGTTTGAATATTTTAATGGGTAGTATTATTGACCAATTTAATAAAGCTGATATTGTCTAGGAATATGGCAATGTCATTTCTCAGGGGGCCCATGCAGTTTAGGTTAAAATAATCTAATCAGCACTAGTTGGAATGTGAGTAGTTTGCTTAAAGAACTGATTTTATGGCTAGCAAAGAAACTGGTGACAATTTAAAGCTTTACAAATCACTAATAGCTATTTACATAGAAGTTTGGAGTTAAAAATTGTCCTCCAGGGAATCTGTGCATTTAAATTTTCCATTGGGCTTGATTTTGATGATGTTATGTACAGTGAATTAACACAAATGTTTGATTAACATGGCTTTGATCTGATAGAAAATATATTAAGTTTAACAAAGCCAATATTTGTTCATTGCTTAAAGAATTTGATAAGTTGACTGGAGATATTAAGAATGACTTAATATTTGTGCAGTGGGAGGGATTTTATTTGAAACAGATTTCCAATGTTGAAAGGAAATGTGTTAATGTTTTTAAAAGGGAACAAAAAAGTTGGAGAGAGATACCCAGCAGTATGGTAATCAACAAGAATACACTATTAAAAATAATGTTTTTTAAAAATGGTAAAAATGTAGTTAACTCTACTAATGGGGGTGGTGACAACTCCTCTTTGCACTATGGAGGGGGAGACTAAACCACACTTTAGGCAGGTAGGAGAGAATTTTAAAGAATTGTTTGCCCACCCCCCGAAGTCTCAGAGGTGGAGTCCTTGGAAAAGACACTACCAGGACTCAGGGCAAAGTTCATATTAAAATTCCAATAGATTCAGGAAGGTAGGGGGGAGGAGGTAGACTCACTGAAAACATAAACTAAGGGGACTGTATCTACCCTTAAGGGATTTCATATTTTAATTATACTGATACAATTATTACCAATGAACATTTGTCCCTTTTCCGTAAAGGCCTAAAATTTGTCCCTTTCAGAAATTTTGATGTTGTTGATTCCTTAGTTGAGGCAAAATTCTTTGTTAAGAAACTCAACTTAGCCATTTTTTTAATGAAAAGAGGCTGGGACAAGTGAAATGGTTAATGAAAAAAGTGAGGTGAAAAAGAAAAGTTTTTTCAATCACCACTGCACCCAATTTTAAATGTTTTTGAGAAAGCAATAGTAGATGATATTAGTTGCAGATGAAACATAAAAATAAATGTCTAATTCATCCTAACTTTAATAGAAAACTGAAAGAATCATTTGAAACACTATGGAAAGATAAAAATACTTATTATGAAACCAGATAAGGGTGGGGGCATTGTTTTATTTAACTCTTTTGAATACTCCAATAGGATGTTGGAAATGTTAAATGTGAAACATATTCCCCAGTGTCCCTTAATGAGGTAAATATTGGTCATCAAAGGATTGATTCTTTTTTTTTTTTGAAGAATATTTACTGGACCAGAGAATTTCACAGGTTATACATAAGGTTATGAAAGTAGTAAAATTGGTTATCCCTACCATATTTGGAATTCTCAAGACAAAAAAAACAAGAAAAAAAAACATTTAGACCTATTGAAGCAGCCCGGGGAGCAAAAACCCATCCTTTTGCAGTTTATATTGATCAGTGAAATTTGTCTATCAATCTGTACCTCATTTTATTGATGATTCCTGGGATTTTTTAAGAAGATTAAAGAATGAACGTTGGACCAGGGATCTGATATTTTTAACCATTGATGTGGTTGAACTTTTTACTATGATTCCCAATGAAGAAGGGCCGGAACATTTTTATAATAGTATGGTCAGGTTTACTAATTTTTCAAATAAAAAGATAAATTTGATAGTTGAATTAATGTCCTTCGTTCTCAACTACAACTATATTTTCTTTCAAGGGGAATTTTATAAACAAATCTATGGCTATGGCAGCCTCCTGTTCCCCCATATATGCTAACTTGGTATTATTAGATTGGGAATTGAGAACTGAATTCTATTTTTAGGTCTGACTACTTCAGATAAATTAAGTTATATTAAGTAATATGTTAGGTTTTTAGACAATATTTTTATACTTTGAGCTGAGTCAGAAAATGAAAATTGAATTTTGTGAATTATCTTAGTCACACTTCCAAGTTTTTAAGGAAAATATAAATTATTTGGATACACTTACTGTGCACTCTAAAAATGGCTTTAAGTCCATGATTTATAGGCATCCTACTTTTAGTAATTCCTATTTGGACTTTTCTAGCTTCCAACCCCTTAGCCAAAACAAGTTTGGTTAAGGGGCAGTGCATAAGAGTAACCAAATGTCATCACATTTACTAAATTGAACATTGTAGTCAATATGTTTTTAGTTAGAGGGTAACCCCCCCTCCCAATTACTGAATGATATTCAGGAGTATGTGCAGTCCCAATGGGGTGATAAATATAAACCAATTTTAGGGGTAAGCCTATCCCCTAAGGTTCAAGTGCATGGGGGAAGAATTATGATTGTGCCTTGATGGCTGAATATGGACCCCAAGCAGGTGAAATTAAAAATATTATAAAAATAAATTGGAATATACTTAAAGCTAACCCTGGTATACATCATTTGTTAGAGTCTGAACCCTTATTCACCTACAAAATGGGACACATTTTAAAAGAATGTTTTGAGAGAGGTTTATTGTTTTCAGATTTTTATGATTCCCAAAGAAGGGGGACAGTGAAGTGTGGAAAGTGCGCTCAATGTTCCTACATTTTAGTGGTAAAATGTTTAAGACTAGAGAATGGCATCTGTTGCCTGGTGACTTTTGAAAGAGGAAATTGCCAGACTAAAGCAGTAGTCTACCTTGCAAAATGTTTGGGATGTCCTTCCTTTTGTGTAGGTAAAACAGACAGAAGTCTTCAAAAAAAGGATTTACGTACATAATTATAATTTAAGGAGACAAAATGAAAACAATGCACTTTTTATGCATTCAAAAATTTGTACACAGTTTACAAAGTTCTAATATGGTATATTGGAAAAAGTTAAAGTAAATCCCAGAGGAAGGGATATCAAAGTGCTACTAGAAGCTAAAAAAGTTAAGTGGCAACTAAGGCTGTGTGCCTTGCAAGACCCTGGCATAAATGGAAACATTTCTGTGCATCCTTTGCTAGATATGAGATCAGGTGTTATATGAGGTCATATACAGTTTATTCATTTTTTACAATTTTTTTATAATTTTTTTTCTTTTCAATGAATACATCCTGGTTTTATTTTTTTTATTAACATATTTATAAAACATTTATTATGTATTTTTAATTAATTTTACATTGACTTTGGGAACTGTTTCGTTAAGACCTTTTAAGATGAATTAGTTAATAGGACTAATTTGTGGACTAATAGTACATATAAGGGAATGGAATTGTTTTATTTAGTATTCTGAAGAAGTCCTGGTTATTAAAGGATGAAAACACTTAATCGATGGTTTTTAGGTTTGTTGGATTTGAATAAAGAGTTTTAAGAGGGATATAAAGTACTGAGTTTGTGGTTTCTGGTTGTGTCCATTACTTTTTTTTTTGTGCTAAAATCACCTGCAATGACAATATTTTTATAGTTGCGAGCAGCTGAAATGGTAATAAGAATAAGGGATTAAATTTATTAAGAGAGGTTGGAAGAGGAAGGTAAGTCAGAAGGTGGCTTTGTATTGAGGAGTAAAGTTTTAGAAAGATCCATTTAGGTTCAGTGCCTGATTAGGGATTTGCTTGATCAATGACAGTTGGGTTAAGGTGTTTTTTTTGATAAAGAATGCATGTGTACCCCCACATTGTCTATTGTTGAGTCTTGTGTCATGTAGATATTTGTAGGAAAGAAGCAAATGCTGAAAATTAGCTTTATTTTGTCGGCACCATGTTTCTGTGATAGTTGTGATATTGGGGAAGTGGGTTGTAAGGAAGGTGTTCATTTGGTTAAGTTTATTAGAGAGGCTTTGATTGAAGTGTTGGGAAGACACATGGGTGCTATGTGGTTGTGGGAGGGACCTGGAATGGATTCATTGTTTTTTCTGCGGAAGAGCATAAGCAGGACTTTGGTGAATTTATAGAGATCTTTAGGA